>NC_054713.1:6440046-6497546 GCF_016097555.1 Gigantopelta aegis | reverse complement strand
CGCCGTTATTTATTTCTGAGCCGATTAATTTGTAAATTGCACACAAAACATTGTATTTGTTTGTTATTTCCAAAACAATTTTGATGTTCTTCTTGCGTCAAACCAAACTGAAGTTATTTACAAAAAAACATTTTATAGAATAATGGGACGCGCCAAAAATAATTTAGTGGCTGATTGGGGCTGCTTAGCACTATGCATATCAAGGGCAGATAAGTATGTTTCTAATAGAGGCTATAGATTTTCATCCATTTAGGGAAGGGGTTGGAATTTTATTTTCTTTAAATATATTTTGAGGATATTGGAAATAACGCAAATGCAGTTTGAAAAGTTGCCACTGGATAAACCCAATGGCGGCCCTTTATCTTTCGGGAGGATGATGATAAACAAATCTAGTATTTACTTTCTGTTTCGTTTTATGAATATTTAATTGTGTGTTGTTGTTTCAGGCCTAACGTGTGTCCCTATCAAGATATCCAGATGGTTCTAGTCCGAGTGCCCTGTAGACAGCCGTTTACCCGATTAGTCAAAGTGTGGAAGCCCAATTGTGGATACACCCATAACTGGTGTGTTGGATACGAACGGAGGTTAGTAGTAGTACCGTTTCTTTATTTGCTTAGGTTAGCATTAGTTAATGTTTCTGGGTCGGATCTAGCACCGTCGGCAGAGCGCTCTCTAGGGGTGCAATGTGTCGCAGAATCGGGTTTTATCCCGTCCCAACCTGTGAAACAAGACTGATGTATCAAATGCCATGACATATACTGTTTTGTCTATCTTTTATCTATCTATATTATGAATTTAATGGCAAATGGGGCAGGATTTAGCTCAGTCGGTTTAGTGCTAGCGTGAAGTGCTTGCGTCGCAGGATCGATCCACCTCGATGGATCCATTAAACGAATTGCTTTTTTCTCGTTCCAAAAGCCGTGGTATGTGCTTTGCTGTCTGTGGGAAAGTGCATATAAAAGATCCCTTGCTGCATTAGGAAAAATGTAGCGGGTTTCCTCTGATGACTACGTTTCAGAACTACTAAATGTTTGACATCCAATAGAAGAAGAAGTTTGTTTTGTTT
The DNA here is from genome assembly GCF_016097555.1 of Gigantopelta aegis. Classification (NCBI taxonomy): domain Eukaryota; kingdom Metazoa; phylum Mollusca; class Gastropoda; order Neomphalida; family Peltospiridae; genus Gigantopelta; species Gigantopelta aegis. The sequence continues at coordinate 6,496,480 of NC_054713.1, read as the reverse complement.
ATCAACACCACTAGAGCACATTAATTTATTAATCATCGGCTATTGGATGTCAAACATTTGTTAATTTTCACATATAATCTTAGAGAGAAAAACCGCTACATTTCTCCATATGCACCACTCCACAGTCATGGTGCACTGGCTGGAAAGAGAAATAGCCCAATGGGCCTTCCGACGGGGATCGATCCCAAACTGACCACGCATCAAGCGAGCGCTTTACCAGTGGGCTACGTCCCGCCCCCGACATCCAATAGCCGATGATTAATAAATCAATGTGCTCTAGAGGTGTCGTCAAACATAACATGCTTTAACTTTTAACATCCAGTAGTTATATATTATTTGTATGGAAAATGTTAGGTACGTACCTAGGAAACTAGGGTAACGACTTTAATGGAAAACTCTGTCTACAGTGCACGACACGCGAATCGGGTCACCAAGACTCCACGGTTTCCAGCTGAGACAATCGGAATGTGTTTGTATCCAGATACCAGAGCACGTACATGTAATAGTCACTGTGATAGAGGTTATTACAATATGGCTACTCTTAATAATGTGTTGTTATGGGGACTCACTTATGTGCTTTCAGTCAATCAAAAAAAGTAAGAATGTTAAGATAATATTGGCCACAGTTTATTTCATGCAATAATAAATACCGAAATGAACAAAGTATTTTAAAGCATATTAAAAAACTCCGTTTTCAACAGCTATTATTAATGTGATGTAAATTATCAGATGGCTAACTTGAAACTGGTAAATAAAACAAACTCTAATGTTTTGCACGAAAAGAAGAAGGAAATGTTTTTATTTAACGACGCACTTAACACATTTTATTTACGGTTATATGTCGTCAGACATATGGTTAAGGACCACACAGATACTGAGATAGGAAACCCACTGTCGCCACTTCATGGGCTACTCTTTTCGATTAGCAGCAAGGGATCTTTAATATGCACCATTCCACAGACATGATAGTACATACCACATACTTTGTTACACCAGTTGTGGAGCACTGGCTGGAACGAGAAATAGCCCAATGGGTCCACCGACGGGGATCGATCCCAAACCGACCGCACATCAAGTGAACGCTTTACCACTGGGCTAAGTCCCGCCCCGTTTTGCACGAAAGTGACTTTCATAATTAATATGCAGTTTCCCACAAATGACTCGGCACATACTACTAGTATATTTCCATCTTGGATATAATATACAGTTTGTGGAACTTTGGTTAGAACGGGAAATCCACCGAGAAGATAGATCGGACGACCTATTGTATCCCAGGCGACCGCTCGGCCACTGTTGTTTAACGCCACAACTAGAGCACAGTGTTTATTTAATCCTCGGCTATTCTATTCAATTCAATTCGTTTATTAACTTTGATGTAAAACATTTGGCAGTCTTCAGAGAAAATCTGCTACTATTGTGATTAGCAGCCTTTTATATGCCATTTTTCACAGGTATGGCAGCACATACCACGGCTTTTGATGTAACGATCATGGAGCACTGGTTGGAATGGGAAAAACCCAATGGGTCCACCGAGGAGGTTCAGTTTTACGAGGAATCTGTTCAGGCGACCGCTCTACCTACTGAACTAAATCCCGTCCCTTCACTGGTACATGCAAGAAAATAAATTCAAATGGAAATAAAAACAATTAAAGAAAACGAAGTATAAGCAGAAAAAAGAGACACAAACCATTAGGTCTAGCATTATAATGTAACCTGAACAAACAAATGGCATAACAATTTTCGTTTGCTTTAGCCTTACAGTTTACAAAACCAAACGATAAAGCCATCTAGACTGACATCAAACACAGGCATTTGCAGACTTCAAACAAAGAGACCTTACCCGGCCACCCGGCCACTTGTCTTGAGAGAGTTGTTAGAAAGTCAAGTGAGGCAAATTAAGCTGGATGGACCCTGGGTAAATGTCACATGATTAGCTAAATAAACACAGGTGTCGATTGCACTGAAATATATAACGCCAGTTTTGGTGTACAATACTTCGGGCTCGCCAACGCACTTAGTGGATGGAATATTTTAATCTTTATATACTACTTGCAGAATATCTTCAATATCAACCATGCGAGCGGGACGTAGCCCAAAGGTAAAACGCTCGCCCGATGCGGTCTAGGATCGACCCCTGTCGGTGGGCCCATTGGGCTATTTCTCGTTCCAGTCGGTGTTTCACATATACCACTACTATGTGATATACATGTATGGAATGCTGCACATTAAATATCCCTTGCTGCTAATCAGAAAGACTAGCCCATTATCTGTGTGGTCCTTAACCATATGCCAGACGCCTTATAACCGTAATTAAAATGTTGTCGTTAAATAAAAGAAATTCTTCAATATCAACCCTGATAAATAACCACGGCAATTCAGAGAGAGAGAGAGAGAGAGAGAGAGAGAGAGAGAGAGAGAGAGAGAGAGAGAGAGAGAGAGAGAGAGAGAGAGCAGAGAGAGGAGAGAGAGGGGGTAGAGAGAGATAGGAAGACACACACGCACAGAGAGAGAGAGAGAGAGAGAGAGAGAGAGAGAGAGAGAGAGAGAGAGAGAGAGAGAGAGAGAGAGAGAGAGAGAGAGAGAGAGAGAGAGTATCTATATCACATCGAGAAACGAAAAGAGTACTGGGTTAAGCGGGAACTCGGCCAACGGATCAACACACGGGTGTCGATCCCATGACCTAGCACACTTCAGCCAGAAGCTGCACCACTTTGCTACATCATTGATAAAATTGTACAGACTAGTTGACAGGCGCGTCAATTAACACTCACTTTACGTCTAAGTCCAATCATAATTTATCAATCATAGGCAAAATGAATCGTAAGTTACGTAATGGTTATCGCACCTTGATGCGTGAAACAGACCCAGCCGTACAGAAATAAACCTCTTCACCACTTCTTCAGTTGTGGCGAGGACGGATTTAAAACCAAGGATAACAGTTACGCAGTAAATCGGTTTGTAGTCTCCGAGTATGACATTGATAGATTTGGGGGGAAAAGCAGGTGGGAAAAAAGCAGCAAAAAAAGAAAGAAAAAAGGCAGCAATTCGTTTTTCATGAGGTAAAGATGTCAAGGTCAAATACTTTTTGGAAGCTTCCAACAATTTATTTTTAAAAGAAAGAAAGAAAGAAAGAAAGAAATGTTTTATTTAACGACGCACTCAACACATTTTATTTACGGTTATATGGCGTCAGACATATAGTTAAGGACCACACAGATTTTGAAAGGAAACCCGCTGTCGCCACTTCATGGGCTACTCTTTCCGATTAGCAGCAAGGGATGTTTATTTACGCTTCCCACAGGCAGGATAGCACAAACCATGGCCTTTGTTGAACCAGTTATGGATCACTGGTCGGTGGAAATGGTTTACACCTACCCATTGAGCCTTGCGGAGCACTCACTCAGGGTTTGGAGTCGGTATTTGGATTAAAAATCCCATGCCTCGACTGGGATCCGAACCCAGTACCTACCAGCCTGTTGACCGATGGCCTAACCACTACGCCACCGAGGCCGGTTTATTTTTGAAGTTCTTTCCTATATAAGTGTTTGATAGATTTAAAAACACCAATAAAAAATCCCACAAAAAAAAAATCAGAAGAAGAAAAAAACAGCAACTAGTTTTTCATGAGATAAAGATCTCAAGGTCTAATTGTTTTTTTGAAGCTTTCAACAATTTATTTTTGAAGTTCATTCCTAAACAAGACTGGTTACTGTTGAAAATGAGGAATGTTGATGATGCATGTAAACTACACTTTTAAAAGGGGATTTTGTTCAGTAGTTAAAGTAAGTTAAACATTTCAAGGACACCACTAGAGCACATTGATTAATTAATCATCGGCTAGTGGATGCCAAACATTTGGTAATTCTAGCTCGTAGTCATCAAAGTAAACCCGGTACATTTTTCTTAATGCAGCAAGCACTTTCACACAGTCAGGAAAGCACATACCATGACCTTTGACCAGTTCTGGTAAATATGTACTTATTATAATTTGCTGTTTATATTATAAAGTTTATAAGTTGTATAACTTAAAGCAATAAAGAACTTGAACTTGGATGGAACGAGAGAGAGAGAGAGAGAGAGAGAGAGAGAGAGAGAGAGAGAGAGAGAGAGAGAGAGAGAGAGAGAGAGACAATCAGTTGAATGAATCCACTGAGGTTGTTCGATCCTGCGACGCAAGCACCTCAGGCGAGCATTCAACCGACTGAGCTAAAACCCGCTCCAGTTGTTAAAACCCTAGTTAGAACAAAATACCTGTTATAGAATTGCATTTCAAACGTATCAGTTAACTACTAAACACTAAAACCAGTGTGTAAACTCGACTATTCTATACACCGTGCAATGCAGTTCACAATAAACACTGTTTTAAAGTGTACCTTAAATTACCTCAAGACTAGGGCGGTGTCACGATGACACATGACATATTAAATATTTAAAACGAATTTAAAGGTGTAGTGTCATCAGTTTCATGTGCTAACTGTTCATCTTTGTGGAGAAAATCTTGTACATTTAACGTTTCATTGAAAACAATGGTGACTTGACAGAACAGAACAGAACAGAACAGAACAGAACAGAATCAATATTAACTGATGCGCCTGTCAACTTGTTTGTACATTATCAATGACGTAGCAAACTAAAGTAGTGAAGTGTTTGGCTGAAGTGTGCTAAGTCATGGGATCGACACCCGTCAGTAGATCTGTTAGCCGAGTTTACTTCCCGCTATAACCAGTACTTCTTTTATTGATGGATGCGATGTAGCTCAGTGGTAGAGCGCCAGCCCGATGATTGAACGGTGATAGAAGATTTAAATTTTTAAAAAGAAGTTTGTTTTGTTTAACGACACCACTAGAGCGCAGACATTTATTAATCATCGTCTGTTGGATGTCAAACATTTGGTAACTGACATAATTTTAGGAAACCTGCTCAATTTTGTCTGTAGTAGCAAGAGATCTTTTATAAAGTTAAAACGTTTGTTCTGCATAACGACACCACTAGAGCGCAGTCATTTATTAAGCATCGTCTGTTGGATGTCAAACATTTGCTCATTTTGACACAGTCATAGAGAGGAAACCCGGAACATATTTCCATTAGTAGCAAGATATCTTTTATATGCACCATCCCACAGACAGGGTAACACATACGACGACCTTTGATATATCAGTCGTGTTACACTGGCTGGGACGAGAAATAGACCAATGGGCCCACCGACGAAGATCGATCCTAGACCAACCGCGCATCAGGCGTGCGCTTTACCACTGAGCTACGTCCCGCCCCATTTAAATATATAACTAACTTCCACGGATCTGGACAATTCGTAAATACTGAGGGTAGGGCCGTAGCTAAGGGGGGGGGGGGGGGGCAAGGGAGGCAGTTGCCCCCAGAAGAAAAATCCGGGAAAAAATTATAGAAACTTAAAGAAAATTCTCCTCTTAACCGTTTAAGGATTTTTAGACGATTAACTACTCAGTTGCCCCCCCGCCCGCCCCCCCCCCCCCCCCAACCAAAAATCCTAGCTACGGCCCTGAAGGGTGAATCCAGACTAAAATATAGGCCTACTGAGATAGACATAATGTGATATACTGGACCTCCGCATTGACAACATACATGTCAAATTTGGGGATAGGATATATAGACAGAAAATAGGAATCCCCATGGGTATCAACCGTGCTACGCTAATCGCCCATTTGTTTCTCTATGCTTTATGAATCAGAATGTCTCACTAATCTGGTTAAATCAAAACAAAGGAATCTGGCTAAAACTTTTATCCGCTATATTGATGATCTTATATCATTCAATAAAAGCAGGATTACAGATTATCTTCCATTGATTTACCAACAAGAGGTAGAAATAAAAGAAACACCCGAAGGTATTGAATCAGTTTTCTACCTCGATCTGTGTATATAGAGATTCAAAGCGACACTGGTCTCCAAACTAAGCTGTATGACAAAAGGAATGATTTCAATTTTCCAATAATCAATATTCCCTTTGTTATATCTGTTCCAGCTTTTGGTGTGTACATATCACAGATTGTAAGACACCTTAGGGCGTGCTCATTGTATGCAGATTTCAAACAATGCCATACAATTTTGGCACAGAATTTCTTCCATCAGGGTTATGATGTCCAGTGACTCCCGAGGACATTAAAAGAAAACAACCGTTTTTTGGTACATATTTGGAGGCTAGATCTTCTAAATACGATGCACCACTGACCCAAATGATGGCTGATACTATTCCATATTTTGAACTTGTGCATACATTTTTTCATCGCTGACAGCTGTGGTGGCAGTACACATAAAGGGTGCCACCGGTGGGGCAGGACATGCTCATCTTTCGTGAACACCTGACGTAAGTTTAGTCAACCGCTTGTTGCTAACGTTCGCAAGACTGATTTTTTTTTGACGCTACACAGTAAACCGAATTACCACTTCTGGAACCAATCAAACAGTTCGCGAACGTTAGCGAAACATTTGCTGGTTGAATTTGGGGCTGATATCATCACTGTTGTGACAATGATTCATGAGTGCATATCATCAAAGTTGTAGTTATTCTAACGAGCTGTGTGCTGTGCTATTTTTGATTTAGTAAGCTAGTCTGATAGTGGCAGTCCTCTTTGTGACGGTGCAGGAGGGATGAAATATCCAGTAAAGGATCTCCTATTCCTGTGCTTTTACTCCGTAGATATTTCCCCGTGAAACTTTGACACGGAAACCTACGATTTAATGCGAGGCAATGAGAGGTATGTTCAGTAGGGCGAACGATCGCAGATACTCGCTAGACTGGTTGTGCACCTAATGTCAGATGATAAAGGAAAATAGTACCAGTCAGACTGTTCGCGAGCGCTCTGTTTCCTGAGCACAACGCGCCACTGAAGTAAGTGAAGTAATTACATCTGTACTTCGTTACCAACAGTGGCATACATATCTATCTTGGTTTATGACGTGGGAAACAGAGGGAAAGCGGCGAGGCTAGGGACATAAACGAACCCCCACTTCTCCCCTTGCGTGCGAAAGTGACTGGGACGTGAACGAAGCATTACCCGTCTCTGTGAAAGGTAAAGGCAATTTGCCCTCAACGGCGATACGTCAAGCGATAGGGGGCGCTGCTGTCAAGATAGCAGCAACATGCAATGCACTGTCGACAGATTTCTGATTGGCTGATTTATGATTGAGTATAACAGAATACACCACTGCAGTTTTCTCTCCTTTCTCTCTCCCCCTATACCGCCCTATCCCCCCTCTCTCCCTATCGATATCTGCCTCTCTCCCTCTCTTTCCCTCTCTCACTCACTCACTCTCTCTCTCTCTCTCTCTCTCTCTCTCTCTCTCTCTCTCTCTCTCTCTCTCTCTCTCCTCTCTCTCCCTCTCCCCTCCCTCCCCTCTCTCTCTCTCCTCATCTCTCTCTCTCTCTCCTCTCTCTCTCTCTCTCTCTCTCTCTCTCTCTCTCTCTCTCTCTCTCTCTCTCTCTCTCTCTCTCTCTCTCTCTCTCTCTCTCTCGTCGTTCCAGCCAGTGTTCCACGACTGGCCGTAGTATGTGCTGCTGTTCTGTTTATAGGATGGTGAATAAGACGGAACGTGGTAACTTCGGACTTTGGTAACTTCGGCCTGGTAACTTCGGACCCGAGTAATCTCGGCCCCAGGTAATTTCGGACCGGTAATCTCGGCCTCTGTATTAATGAAAGCAACTTATATCTGGGTTATAAGCAAACGAAAGTTTGTTGTTAAACAATCTGATATTATTATTTCAAGATGAGTTTGTTATTTAATTAAACATTATTATATATTCATTGTACATTTTGTTGTGTATTAGTTAATTAACTTTTAAACATTTATTCTGCTCATACCCCGTCCCCTTCTTACTATGGTTTGATTTGGTAGGTGTTCCGGACTCAGTATCCGTACAAATAATGATGTTGAAGGGTGGCACAACAGACTAAATAAACGTGATCGCCCACATATGCCATTTTATATGCTGATTAGCCTGCTATTCGAAGAGGCCAGATTGGTACCCTTGCAAGTTCGATTGGTGAGCGAGTCAAAACTGAAACGTCACCAAGAAAACAAATACCGAGATCTTCAAAGAAAAATCTTTAAGTACTGGGGAGAATATGTGGAAGGCACACGTAGTGCGCTGCAGCTTCTACGTTCATATTCCAAATTAAATGGACCCGTCCGGTAGAATGAGATATGTGGTCTACAATTCTCTGACATCTGCGAACTTTCAGTTTACTTTTAGAAACTGTATGCCTAGATTACTGATTAATAAAAATAGTGCTTAATCGTTTACATAATATTTGATGTTATCACAAATTGTTTTAGTTTATTGATGTAAGCATATAAATTTAAAAAAACCGCAACATTTATTTATTCAGGATTTTACTTTTACGTTTGGAATATATATATATATATATATATATATATATATATATATATATATATATATATATATATATATATATATGTATATGTATATGTATATGTATATGTATATATATATATATATAGTTGGTTAGTATATATTTTATATTCACGATGCGTAAAGTATGTTGATAATTGTCCCTCAGATATATCTAGAGTATGTACTATTAAACTGGTAAAAACAAAATATTTTAAAATGTTTAGAAAATAAAGATATATATGAAATTGAAACTTCTTGTTTTATTTACTAGAAATAAAATATATGTACAACTGGGTATATGTCCCATACTTTTGGAGAAATATGCGTATTGAAATGAACGTTTGAACTGCATATGCAATAAAATGAAAAAACGTATTTCATTTCAACTATTTTCGTGCTTATATTCAATTACGGTTCAATCACATTTGTTATAGCACACACCTCAGTGGTTAATTGTTAGTAGATATATGTTATTGAGAGTGTTAATGAGAAAAAAGGAGGATGTAGTGGCCTTACATCTACCCGTTGTGCCCTTGTGTCACTCTGGGCTGGAACCGGTACCGAGATGCGAACCCTGTACCTGTCATCCTTGTAAGACCGACGTTTGCTTAGACACTGCGCCGCCGAGACCAGTAGAAAAATGTCATCGGAATTCCTCTTAACTAAGCCGATGGGGTCCGAGATTACTCGGGTCCGAAGTTACCAGGCCGAAGTTACCAAAGTCCGAAGTTACCCCTATTCAATAAGACTATATCAAAATGTTCAAATGTTTAACACCCTATAGCCAATCATTAATACATCAATGTGTTCTAGTGGTGTCGTTAAACAAAACAAACTTTAAACTATTTCAACCACTGAAACTGCATTCCGATCCGACAAAAAGACTCCCAAGAATCCGAGTGACGTGTTCAGGGGAAATGACACCAGCAAGTGCTGCAATAAAGCGGGGATCCATTTCAAAGACGCGATGTCTGTTTCTACAGCTGTGAGCGCGTGTTATCGCGGAAATGCTTTCATTAATGGAGACAGCCAGGAAATGAAACACCACAGTGTACTTTACCTCCACAGCCAATGCTAATATTTACAAGCACAGTACAGTTCGCTATCGGTATATTAAAACAGAAATGTTCTGGTATCACAGAAATGCAGTGACACATCTGATGCGATCATACCACGATGTCCATATAGTTCCATTGAAATTAGTGCCCCATTTCTTAGGTTTATTTCTTGAAAAACCTCTCTCCCCCTTCCCTATCTGTTTTTCCCTGTTATTCAATCTATATATAACAGTCTCTATAGCTCTCTCTCTTTGTCTGACTCTCTCTCTCTCTCTCTCTCTCTCTCTCTCTCTCTCTCTCTCTCTCTCTCTCTCTCTCTCTCTCTCTCCCCCTCTCTGTCTCTGACCCTCTCTGCGTCTCTGTGTCTGTCTGTCTGTCTGTCTGTCTGTCTGTCTCTCTCTCTCTCTCTCTCTCTCTCTCTCTCTCTCTCTCTCTCTCTCTCTCTCTCTCTCTCTCTCTCTCTCTCTCTCCCAACTAATCATATTAGACACCAAATAACCATATCTTAAAAATATTCTGAAGTAAATAAACATCTTCGACCTGTCCTTCCTTTCTTTACGTTTCGCAAGAACCCACGTAATAATTAACAAACGGTGTAGGTACCGACGTAGCGTCTACTAACATGTCGGTTAGAATCACAACAAACAAAACATTTTGTTAAAAATGGCCACCCAGTGTTGCAATAATGACGATGTTATCAGCTGGGTGCTAGTACTTTCATTCAAGTCGTGTTCGGTGTGACACGATACACTAAGCAATAACAAACAGATACAATCGGACTCACACTTCGGATTCAAGAGGCAGGACGTAGCCCAGTGGTAAAGCGTTCGCTTGATGCACGGTCGGTCTAGGAACGATCCCCGTCGGTGGATCCATTGGGCTGTTTCTCGTTCCAGCCAGTTCTTCACAACTGGTGTAACAAAGGCCGTGGTATATACTATCCTGTCTGTGGGATGGTGCATATAAAAAGATCCCTTGCTGTTAATCGAAAAGAGTAGCCCATGAAATGGCGACAGCGGGTTTCCTCTCTCAATATCTGTGTGGAACTTAACAATATGTCCGACGCCATATAACCGTAAATAAAATGTGGTGAGTGTGTCGTTAAATAAACCATTTCCTTCCTTCCTTCATCACTTCAGATTCAAGGGGCGGGACTAGCCCACTGGGTTATTTCTCGTGGCAGCCAGTGCTCCACAACTGGTGTAACAAAGGCCGTGGTATGTACTATCATGTCTGTGGTATGTCCGACGCCACATAACCGTAAATGAAATGTGTTGAGTGCGTCGTTAAATAAAACATTTCCTTCCACTTCGGATTCAACGATTTATACTGCGTTCTTTAGAGATATATATTTGTTTGATGTAGAGCACTCGCCAATGATTTGACTGGTACACGTTGTTGACATCGATTTAATTTCTTGTTGACGATTCAGAATTTAGCTGAGTCAGCTTAGTGTCCCGGATTCTTGTGTTGTAAGATCGAACCTCCTTTGTGAGCCCATTCTTTAATGAGTTTCGACGGGCCTCGGCGGGGTAGTGGTCAAGGCATCAGACATAAGGCTGGTAGCTACTGGGTTTGCAGCCCGATACCGGCTCCCATCCAGAACGAATTTTAACGACTCAATGGGTAGGCGACACCCTCTTCCCTCTCACCACTACATCCTCTTCTCTCTCACTAACAACTCACCACTAACCCACTGTCCTGGACAGACAGCACAGATAGCCGAGGTGTGTGTGTGCCCAGACAGCGTGCTTGAACCTTCATTGGGTATAAGCACGAACATAAATATAAATGAAAATAATTAGTTTTTGTTCCGTCCGAACCAGTGCCCTACAACTAGTATATTAAAGGCCGCACAGGGCCGTACCCTGATCAAAATCCTAGGGTGGGTGGGCACTACTTTTTATAAACAAATGAAACACTATACAAATTAAACCCTGAGATGTGTATGCTATGTTCTGGAGTAAACAAACAAACAAAAAGACAAAAAAGGTGAGATTCTCTCGCCCCCCCCCCCCCCCTGCCCACCAGAGGGTACGGCCCTGCCGTAGTATGTATTGTTCTATGTGAAAAAATTGCACACTGTAATGATTTCATTGGTTCCTGAAAAAAAAAAGTAATATTATTTATGGGTTTTTTAAAGCCAAAAAAACCCAAAACAACCTCGAGCGCTTCGTACAACGTCATGGAGCGCTCGCATCATTTGAACGTGTAAGACTCTTTGGGTGGTTTGTGTAACCTAAACGGATGTGATCTATTCCCACCCACTGCAACAAAAGATGGTTAATGTGTATATCTGCATGGGAGTAATTAAAGGGCATTTTATTTGTGACGGAAAACACTGTCTCGTTGTGCGATATAGATCTCTAAGTTTAACCAACCGTGGGTGATAAATGAACGCAGATTTGTGATATGTGGTTGCACAGAATTTGAACACTACAGGCCTGTAGGAACGATATCTGTGGTGGTGGTGGGTCACCATCTCTAGTAGGGTGATCACAGTCTATAGTGTGTGTGCGTGTGTGTGTGCGTGTGTGTGTGCGTGCGTGTGTGTGTGTGTGTGTATGTGTGTGTGCGTGTGTGTGTGTGTATGTGTGTGTGTGTGTATGTGTGTGTGTGTGTGTGCGTGTGTGTGCGCGTGTGTGTGTGTGTGCGTGCGTGCGTGCGTGCATGCGTGTGTGTGTGTGTGTGTGTGTGTGTGCGTGCGTGCGTGCGTGTGTGTGTGTATGTGTGCGTGTGTGTGCGTGTATGTGTGCGTGTGTGTGCGTGTGTGTGTGTGTGTGCGTGTGTGTGCGTGTGTGTGTGTGTGTGTGTGTGTGTGCAGGGCGTGGGTTTTGGGGAGGAGTTTTATCCTTATTTATATAAAGCTGGACAAAAGAACACGTACATTTTCGTCATGAAGCATGCGTGTGTGTGTGTGTGTTTGTGTGGTGATGGTGGTGGTGGTGTATGCGTGTGTGTGTGTGTGTGTGTGCGCGCGTGTGTGTGTGTGTTTAGGAGGCCTTCGCCCCTCCCCTGTTCCTATGGGCTTTCACCCCTCTCCCTTAACATGGTGTCCACCTGTAATTGTTTCACTCTAAATAGGATGCACCCCTTTTAAACGATGCACCACTTCTGAAAGAATTGTACTGCTATTTAAATACGATGTGCCATTTTAAACGTTGTCCCCCCTCCGTCGAATACCATATGCCCCTTTTAAACGCTGCACCCCCTTCTCTACAAATCTCACTACTATCTAAATACTATAGTCATTTTAAACGCCCCACCCCACCTTCTGAATAGCACATGCCACTTTTAAATGATGTACCCTTTCTGTAAGAATCGCATCTGTCTCTAAATATAACGGTTTCTTTTGAAACATTGCACCCCGTCTAATCCAGATACACTGTGTTTACCCTTTTAAAACGTTACACTGATTCCCTAGAAAGACCATGCATCCGACACTGAAACTAATAGTAAATATTGTACAACAAAATATATATATTAAAAATTGTTTTGTTTAATGACACCACTAGAGCACATTGATTTATTAATCATCGGCTATTGGATGTCAAACATTTGTTAATTTTGACATATAGTTTTAGAGAGGAAACCCGCTATATTTTTTCCATTAGTAACAAGGGATCTTTTATATGCACCACCCCACAGACAGGATAGCATATACTACGGCCTTTGATAAATCAGTTTCGGTGAACTGGCTGGAGTGAGAAATAGCCTAATGGGTCCACCGACGGGGATCGATCCTAGACCGACCACGCTTTGCCACTGGGCTACGTCCCGCCCCTCAACAAAATGTCAGCTATATTTTTATTTTTACTATTTACTTTCAGGACTCATTACTATACTACTTACCGTGAACGCTACCAACCGAGGTACACGACCAAGTACCGCTGCTGTCACGGATGGCAACAACTAGGTCACGAGGGCTGCATGTACAGTAAGTACAGAGTTATCTTTCCTTTAATACTCGAGTTATTCCCCTTTCATTTTAATTGCACTTTTAATATTCATATTTTTATTAAGAAAAAGGAAAAACACAACAAAAGAAAACAAAAACATTACAGAACGAACAAATGAACGAACGAATTTACCAACCAACCAACCAACCAACCAACCAACAAGCCATCCAACCATCCAACCATCCATCCAACCAACCAACCAACCAACATAAACAAATCGGCCACAATGTAACAAAATTTAACTTTATAATAATTAATAAAATTTATATAGCGTATCATATTCAATGTAATTGAACATATATAGTGTTTCATAAAATGTAATGAGACACAATAAATCGATAACGTCTTTTGCATACAGATATTTACCGATATCTATATCCCGATATCAGTGGGATCATCGGTAGTAATTCATCAGTACCAATATGGATACAAACATATAATACTAATTTGATACACGTCTACGCGTTCTCTTCAGTATGTGTGGCTGGAATAAATCCCTAAATTCGGGAAAAACCGATAGAGATATTCGTGCAAAATAAGCCGACCTGAAACCTTTTTACCATGTTTTTCCATCATTCTATCTACGACAGTAGATGTAATTAATGCCTGTAACAATGCCCAGTGATTCATTGCAACTCTACATAGCTGTTTGGCAGTAATGATAATACGATGTGGTGATGTCTGTAGGATGATGCATATAAAAGATCCCTTACTGCTGATTGAATAAAGTAGCTTGTATGGAGTGGCGTCAGTAGGCTTCCTCTCTCAATATCTGTGTGATCCTTAAACACATGCCTGACGTCATATAACCGTTATCTATAATCAGGCCCCGTGCTTATAAACCTTAAAGTCTAGACTTTAATAACGCCATTCAAATAGCATTACGTTAACGGCATGGCAACGCCATTCAAATAGCATTACGTTAAAGTCTGGACTTTATTAAAGTCTAGACTTTAAGTTTTATAAACACGGGCCCTGTTGCTTGCGTCGTTAAATAACAATAATATTTTTTTTTTTTAAAGGGAAAACCCCCACACAATAACACCTCCACACCAAAAACACTTTCGACTAAAAGTTATTTACAGCCGTTACACTTGTAGCTAACTTACGCGTCACAGACACATGAACGTCAGGTTAACTATACGTTACAATCTAATCAATTTCCATCGAGTAGTTTTTCATTGGATGCATGACATTGGTGACCTGGTCATCACCTAGTAGCAGCCAATCGTATGTCTTGAAATTGTTACCACACGTACGTGTGTAAACAGGGTATGTGTTGTCATAAATAACACATGGTGTTCTCACCAACGGGTGTGTAAGAAAAACATAAGCAATTCAACGTATTTGACTTATAACGAATGCAACTTTCGTTTTAACATCCACGCAAAAACATTTGAGATAAACGCGGGTAAAAGCTTATGATTTATATTAGCATTCCTAAGAATTAAAACTTGTGGATATACATGCTTCTGGAATACTGTCTCAAATAAGATATAAATACAATTTCGAGCCTAAGATCACCTTAAGTGCATTGCTACCTTAAGCACTTAAAGGTAGGGTCAACTCAAACAAGAGCCTTATGTGTTGGAAAGATGCATACCCGGACCACCAACACATACTGACACTTTAGCAAATGAAAAACGCGTAATGTTAGAGTTAATAAAAAAACATGATTATTCCTGCTAACTGGGGGCAGCCATTTTGTTTCGTTTTTGTGACGTCCGGTAGGATAGCTTGGGGCGAAGTAACGTCAGCTCCTGACCATCTCCTTTATGTACAGTGTAAACAAAAGCAGTAATTTTCGACAAGGCGCTTCTCTTTGATCAACCTGACTTGTAAAACAGCATAAATGACGTAATATTATAATAAACTATTTAACTAAATATATTTCAAGTTGCATTAACGGAACAAAATGGGGTTATAGTATTTTTCTCTCTTAAATAATCCAAAGGAAAAATGTACAAAATTAGGCCTATTGATATGCTACGTTGGAGCAAAACCGACAACCCACAATACCCAAGTGATAATTTTCTTTTCTTTGGGACTACGTAATTGGTCAGTTCTGTGCTTTTAGATGGAAAAGTCTACTTAATCAATAGTTTTACAGAACTATTTACAGTAATAAACCATGTCCATTACAATTTTAGGGGCGACAGGTAATATTCCACAATACCGGTATGTATTTTTGTGTCTAGACAGCGTCAATTAATTGGCTCGTCTGGTTACCAATCAAATACACACCTGCCAATCAAGAATCACAGGTAGAAGCAACTAAACAGCATAGACCAATTAACTAAGAAAACACCATATGTATCATTTCAGTACGTAGGTTAATGCATGGGCAAAACATTGTTAATTGTTTCGACTTGTTGTGCAGTCACTTTGACAATGGTATTTTATTTTGTATTGAAAACTAATATATATAGTGCTGGATATACTTATTGCTGGCTTACTGGGATGTGTATTATTACAGAACATTGCAATGTATGACTATTTATCATCCCGCAAAAACAAGGTAGATTGTGTTTCTCTAGTTCTAAGGCTCATTCCTGACGTTACACGTTAAGTATTACGTAACCACCATCTCGCCAGAGGACGTACTCACTGAGATGGTACAAAATGGCTGCGCCCGTTATATATAATAGCCGTCACATTTAACCGTTTTATTAATTAACTATACGAGTATACGTGTTGATATTAAGCAATAATGTGCATTATATATATGCATACCAGGCCAAATGCCTTAATTGACCTCTCCTTTAAGGTGATTTAGTACTAAGATCGCTTCGTAAAACGGGGCCTATGCCTACGTTCAATTAGCCGTTTATCGCTAAACGTTTGCAAACTATTTTCCCTGGTTCCCGAAGTGGTTATTCGGTTTAATGTGTAGCGTTTAAAAAGAAAAGACCCCCCCCCCCCCCCCCCACACACACACACAAATAGCACACAAAAAAGAGTTAGCGACAAACATCTTGCTGAACGTACCCCTAGCGTTAGTGTAAAACATAATAAAAAGAGATTTCCCGATATTGTCCCTTTAACAACAACAGCAAAGACGGGACGGTCTCGTCATGGTCTCTTTAAAGCTACGGTTATTACATTTACAGAGCCCTGCTCAGGGAAGCGTATCGGCGGGTATGCGAGCTATGTACGTATGTAGATCGGGCAGGTAAATAAACTGACGTGAATGGATGAAAATGCAAAAAGCTTGTGTCGGCCCGGACACCTGAGTTTAGGTTAAAACATGGCTTCTGTCATAGCGAGACGAAAAACAAGAAACTTTTTTCTTTTTTTTCTTTTTTAACATGCTGAGACGACAGTGATATTGAGCTACGTTCGAATTAAATCCAGATGGTTTAGTATGCATGTTTGTACTGATATAGGGTCGCTGCCACATATTCTAAGCTACACGATACGACACGACAAATAGCACATATTATTTTTTTTTGTTTTAGAGCGATAACGTTTCCGTCTGGAAGCAGTGGGGCAAAAACAGTAAACAATTTTGAAAACTGAAGGAAGGGATAAAAAAAGAAAAAAAGAAAGAAAAAAGAAAAGAAAAAAAGAAGGAATGTTTATGTAACGACGAATTCACGGCATTGTGATTGCGGTTATATATGGCGTTGGATATATGGTTAAGGACCGCATAGGTAATGAGAGAGGAAAGCCGCTACCGCTACTTTTATATGCAGCATTTAAAGAGACAGGATAGTACATACCACAGCCTTTGTTACACCAGTGGTGGATCACTGAATGAAATGATAAATAAATAGCCCAATGAGGACCACCGATGGGAATTGATCCTAGACCGACCGTGCATCAAGTGAGTGCTTTACCGCCCCTTGAAAATTTAACAGATGTAATATTGTAGCTTTGGATAAAATGTTTTGAATACATGACGGATACAGGATGGATGGGTGGGGTGCACAGGGCGTACGTAACCCCTTTTTGAAACGGTGTATCCCTTTTATTGTATTTGTCAAAAATGTAGAATCGTCTTTATAGAATGTAAAGGCTAGAAGAGAAAAGAAGACAGAAAAAAACCCACGCATTTGTCTGAAAATATTAAAGTATAATGTTACGAATATTTGCTTTTTGGGCAAAACTTTTATGCACAGATTTGTACAAACTTATTATTTTAAAAAGATACATACATAATGGGCTAACTCTAACTTCTTTGTAACTCAATACTATCCCGTATAAGCCTTTTTTCCCCCTGTAAAGCAAACAGACAACACGTTATAAACCACGACTGTGTTTATCTAGCAAGGGAGAACGTATTTAAAAAAAGGTCACCATTTGTCACAGATACCAATCACCCGGTCTCCCCGAGTCACAAAAGCAACGAATACAGGGGATATTTTGTTACAGGAAACAATTTAAACATTAACACCGCTTTGTTCCCGCCACAATGCACGCCGCACGTGCTACGGAGGAACTGGACAACAAATATATTGGGTGCATTGTTGCAACATCAAACAGACGGTCGATGTCGTCTGCCAGGGGTGATTGTCACGTGACAAGAGTCGAACGAGGCTGGAGAATGTAGCAGATGAGACGTTTGTTGTCCGCTAGCGTTAGGTTGCCGTGTAGACAAGGTTTCTCGGTAAACAGAATGCTTGTAAAACGACGGCAGCCTCTAGGGTGACAATGAGATCGCTGGAAACGTGGAGGGGAAATAATTAACGAAATGACAGATTACCTGCATTGGTGGTAATTTATATCGACCAGGCAGGCGTGGAAAATAGTGATGTGATACCGTTGCTGAATCTTTTTTTCTTTTCTTTTTTTAAAAATTTTAAATGTCGCCGTTAAAAGGAGATAATGTTCAGGGCAAGGTCGCGCGGTAGTTATCTAGACCGATACATCTGCCGTCAATTGAGTTTGACAAACTTAGTTGGTACGGCAGATTTATCGGCAAAGGCAGTTGATGTACTAAACAACCCAGTGACGTTTTATCCTAACACCCTCACTCACCCAAAAAAAACCCAACAAAACCCCCCCCCCCCCCTCAAACCCCGCCCACCTGCTTCGCTGGTGTAATTGTTAAACCATCGGACTTAAGGCTGGTAGTTACTGGGTTCGCACCCCGGTGATGTCTCCCACTCGGAGCGAGTTTTGATGACTCAGCGGGTAGGTGTAAGACCGGTTTAGGTAGTGTTAATTTCATTAGATGATTTGTCTTTGACATCGCCATAGAACTACCTTAAGATATTACTACACTCATGCCATATACATTCACAATACTAAAATTATTCTCCTTGAACTATAGTCACAGTAGAGCAATGGGGGGGGGGGGGGGGGGCGAGAGCGACGTCTGATTAACTGGCTGTCCTGGACAGACGGCCCAGATAGCTTACCCGTGTGCCAAAAACAGCGTACTTGGACCGTAATTGAATGTAAGCGCGAAAATACGTAAAAATAAACTACCTAAAATATATACATAGAGAATAATACATGAGTGGCCGTTAGATACCATTTATCTCACAACGAGTTGTTTTAAAATGTCTCAAACGAGCGAAAGCGAGTTTGAAACGTTTTTAAACAAAGAGTTGTGAGATAAATGGTATCTAACAGACACGAATGTATTATTCTATTTCTTACATATCTTCAAAACCAGGTTTTAAGCAAATTTTAACATCTTTGTCGACTAAAAGATATTTACAACCTTGTGCACTTGCAGCTGACTAAGACTTACGCCGTCACAAACACATGATTGCCAGGTTGCTGAGTCAGCGTTTTTAGAAAAAGCTGCATTTAGGAACATGTCTTAGTAGGCAGAGAGAAAACGACAAATTGGCTCGTATCACTCTGCTAGATAAGTCACTCCCCCCAAAAAAAGAAAAAAAAGAAAGAAAGCAACTTTTGTTTATTTGTGGTATGTTTACCTCCCAGCCCTAGCGATATGTAAAACATACAATAGAAAATACAAAACTCCACACAAATATCCCCAATTTAGAGAATACATAAAGCTTTAAAGTAGTTATGCGCTTCTTAAAAAGCTGTTCTTGTGCACGCATCCGAAGAATGCTAGCAACAAGGGAAAGTATTCTAGTTAAGAGGAATTCAAACATGGAGGCTATGTAAATGTCATTATACTGTGTTTACACATGCTCGCTGGAACTAAAATTGCACGACAAAAATTTCGTGCATGCAAATGCTTTCTTGGGATATTTGTTTTCCTTGTGTGTAACCAGATAATAAATTATGTTATCTAGAATAGATTTACATGACCGAGACTGATTTGGAAGTCATCGGCTTCTTTCGGCTTCTTTCGGCATTTGGAAACATAACTGAAAGAGAACGTTGGACATTGGTGATTATTTCTAAATAAAACGTCCAGGTTTTCTCAGCGAAATAAAGACTGTCCCACCCTAAACGACACACACGCAAATCCGATAAACTCCCGAAAAACTCATCTAAGAAAAGAAAATAGGTTCTACATACATCCTTATCCCACTTCCCAAAAGCACAAGCCCCAATAAAAATAATAAAAAAAAAAAACCCCACAAAAAAAACACAGAAAAAGGACCCGCACGCACACACACACAGACACACACACACACTCACACAGACACACGCACAGAGAGAGAGAGCGAGAGAGAGAGAGAGAGAGAGAGAGAGAGAGAGAGAGAGAGAGAGAGAGAGAGAGAGAGAGAGAGAGAGAGAGAGAGAGAGAGAGAGAGAGAGAGTTTATGTTCCTCCAACAATAAAATAACAGTCCAATGCACATTGCATCAAAAAGAGCTATGAAAGTTGTTATCAGTGAAATGATTTAAAAAAATATATATATATTTATAAACTGTTTATAGCACAGGCGTTATAACGTCAACATTACAAAGAAAAAAAAAAATTAAAAAAAGTGTATGGTATGTTATAAATAAAAATAGAAGGTGATAATATATGTCACATCCCAGTTCATGAAGTTCAGTCTGGGATGCGTCCTTCTAAATTTGGCTCATATGTCTTGAATTACGTTTTATAAAAAGCAAATGACTGCATTACACAGGAATTGAGTACTTTCTGCACGTGCAAATGAACAGGTGTAGGGTAGGTAATGAGTAATTTGATTTACGCTAGAGCCGATCCCGAACGTATTGAATAAACAACAACACAACGAAACAAAAACTGATATCGCTGCAATGGAAAAACTCGTATCAAATACACACATAAAAAACCCACACAACCCCCCCCCCCCCCCAAAAAAAAAAAAAAAAAAAATCTACGTTTATTTGAATCGACCGCACCGCGATGTTACAAAATGACCCACAGGCAGGATAGCACAAACCATGGCCTTTGTTGAACCAGTTATGGATCACTGGTCGGTGCAAGTGGTTTACACCTACCCATTGAGCCTTGCGAAGCACTCACTCAGGGTTTGGAGTCGGTATCTGGATTACAAATCCCATGCCTCGACTGGGATCCGAACCCAGTACCTATCAGCCTGTAGACCGATGGCCTGCCACGACGCCACCGAGGCCGGTATATTTTTCAGCAATGCCAATAAAGAACACAGTTGGATCTATGGTAAAAAAAATATCGTATCCAAAATCGTACCAACGTACATAATGTACCAATAATTACGTCAGCAAAGGCGTGAGTGCAAAACAGTAGTGATGTTAGATGTTCCGAAAAAGGAAGATAAATGATTACTTATTTTGTTGTTACCTTTGTCAGAGCTGTATTTTTGCGCAGCTCTTTACACTTAATACTACAATTTTGTTGGTGTTTTTGTTTTGTTTTGTTACACTGTTTAAATTTAGCTTTTGAACATACCTTTGTTTGACACCCAATAACTGATGTATTTTTATAATGGAGTCGTGAAAGATTCATTAATTGTTCAATCAGTCTATCTCATACCTGTCAACTCTTACGCATTTGGCGTGAGTGTTACGCATTTTTAACAAACATCACGCTCTCAGACAACGTTACTATTATCGCACACTTAAAACATAAAAATAGTTCATAATCGTGGTTTATATTTTAGAGCTGAATGGAACTATATGCTGATTATGCAGGTATCTGAATTCGTTACCTATTAATAATAACACAGCATATTGAACATATCCTCCGTTCAATACCAACAATCACTCGCGGGTGCTACCGATGACAGACTTGTATGGTTTAACATTAACCGTATTAATTAGTAAAACTTGCACTCGCTCGATTTGTTTTTTTTAGAGATTTCCATTTTGGACTTAAACAAACAAACAAACAAACAACAAAAAAGTTTGCCCTGAACCAGGCCAAGAGCCTGCAGTCCCTGGACCCTGATTTCTAATTTAATCACGCCTAAGAATTGTCACAGGTTGACAGCTCTGCTCTCTCTCTCTCTCTCTCTCTCTCTCTCTCTCTCTCTCTCTCTCTCTCTCTCTCTCTCTCTCTCTCTCTCTCATTCTTCTCTCTTATTCTTTCTCTCATTCTCTCCCATTCCCTCCCCCATTATCTCCATCACTCTCCCCTCTCCCCCTCTCTCTCCCCTCTCTCTCCCCCCTCCCCCTTTGTCCCTCTCGTGACAAATTGTATGTCTGCTGGATGTTGCAAATAATATTTAGTTATTTAAGTTTATCATTTTGAGAAGCGATATTGAAATACAAAATTACATCGTCGTCCCCATGCCAAATGCCCTCCCCCCTTCCCCGCCCCCGTCCCACCTTACGAACTGAAACGACCACAAATCTAGACCTGTCCTGATCATTTAAAAAAAAAACCCCAACCTAGCTGAACTGGACCATGAGCTAATCTCTAGAGGAATTTTTCAAATCAGTTCTTATCCCTGGCGTCTGAGTGAAGCATAATGCACCACGAGCCGAGCGCCGTAGAACTACTTATTCGCATTTTCACTGTTGATTTTACAAATATGGCCCGCGCCTTACACAAACTCATCTTGATCCCAGATCACTATCGCATCCCAGTTTATTTAATGGGAATAAACCCGGCTTATTATCCAACTCCGAGGGCAGTAATAAAGTCCACGGTGGACCGGCAGACAGCCCGTGTTGCGTCAGGGCTTGAAATTTGAATAAATGTATGCGCTTTTTATTTGATACGGAGGTCAATAAATTGCACGACGGTCGCTACATTATGTATGGTAATTCTGCACTTAACTTTAAAAGCTGCCGTCATTAATCGGCAAACAGACTAGACGTCCATTCCATGCCCATGAATAACAAGTAGCAGGGGTTTTGTATGTGTAAGTATATAGGTGTCTGACGGGATCTTTGACATCGGGGTGTGGCTCAGGGATTAAAACTCCCGCATTTAATGGCACAATCGATCCAACCTCAGTTGACATATCTAAAAGGGTGGGCCACCAGTTTCTGTGATATCTAAAATGGTGGGCCACCAGTTTCTGTGATATCTAAAAGGGTGGATCACCAGTTTCTGTGATATCTGAAAGGGTGGGTCACCAGTTTCTGTGATATCTAAAAGGGTGGGTCACCAGTTTCTGTGATATCTAAAAGGGTGGGTCACCAGTTTCTGTGCTGTAGTCGTTAAGCCATCAGCCTTAAGGGAGCAATGATTCCTACCACTTTTCCAGCTAACCAGTTGTTTCTGTTCAACGACACCACTAGAACATATTGATTTATTCATCATCGGCTATTGGATGTCAATTATTTGGCAGCAAGGGATCTTTTATATGCATTTTTGCACAGATAGCACAGCACATGTCACGTTCTTTGATATACCAGTTATGGTGCACTGGTGGCTCGAACGAGGAATAGCCCAATAGGCCCACGGACGGGGATCGATCCTAAATCGACCTCGCATCAGGCGAACGCTTTTCCACTAGGCTACATCCCACCTCGCCGATTATTTTTTTTTTTAAATGCCACACTCGGGTGTTTTTGTGTATGTGTGTGGGTTTTTTTTGTAATCGTGCCCTTACCCCCTACCTAGACATATTTGTCGTGAAGTAGATGCATTATTACTGAGAAATTCTGGTCACATACACAACACAATCACATCTCTTTGTAACACACGTAACCCTCATTTTCTCCAGTCTCATACCGCGACCCTGAAATTTGTTTTCAATACCACATACAGATTGTTAGCATTATTAGAGGTCAAAGTTCATTAAACTGAAATACCGAGCATAAAAAAGTGTTACGCTTGCGGTTTTTTTGTTTTGTGTTGCTTGCTAAACCCATCTGTATGAATTAACTTCGAGTGTCTAATGTGTACCAGTGGATGTCATGACACTTCGTGTTTCAGTGCAGATGTATGGGTTTCGAGTGTACGTTGAGTGTATGTTGAATTTGAATAGGAAATTCTTCACTTTTGTTATCTATTTTATGTTGAAAGGTTCTATTTTGTGTGGCAAACTTTCGTTCCGAGAATATTTGTATAGATTAGGACAAAATAATAGGGACAAACCTATTTGTAGCTAGTGGAAGAAACAAAGTAAGTGGTGGGGTGGTAGTGGGGTGGGTGGATGAGAATGACATATGTGGAGATGGTGAGAGGGGAGAGAGAGAGAGAGAGAGAGAGAGAGAGAGAGAGAGAGAGAGAGAGAGAGAGAGAGAGAGAGAGAGAGAGAGAGAGAGAGAGAGAAACAGACTGAGGAAGGAAGAGAGACGGGGGGGGGGGGGGGAGAGACAGAGAGGGAGGGAAAGAGAAGTGGCGGGTAGTGCCTTTAAATCCGCTCCTCCACACCATCCTATTGTAAAAAAAAAATCTAAAAAAATCCTTCAGTGCTCCAAGCAAACGTTCTTCCCTACACCCCTCCCAATGTTACGTTGACGCCACCCCCCTCTTTTCGCCCCCACACCTCGCCATGTATCACTCTCCACTCTAACGTGTTCGTCTTTCGTGATACACACCTCCAGGCTACCCGCATTGTTTACGACGTCTCAATGAAAACCGCAATTTAAAACGTTAACACGAGACATCCTCCAGCGTCTAATACATGCATTGTGTAACATGTCCTTACTTATATATACACATTCTCTTTACAATGGTTTGCCTCTTTTTTATTCTTCATCTTCATCTTTTTTATTTTTTTTAATACACCTGAAAAAGATATTTTGAGTTTTATGTTGATGTGTTGGTATTTACACAATTATCACCCAAGTAAGATTCACGATTGTAACAACATCCTGTTCACCCCACCCCTTCAAAATAAATAAAAACAAAATTAACAACAACAACAACAACACCAAGGTGACTTTTTTGCACAGATTACAATAGACGGATTTATATGAAAGAGTTTGTTTTGTTTAACGACACCACTAGAGCACATTGATTTATTAATCATCGTCTATTGGATGTCAAACATATGGTAATTTTGACACAGTCATAGAAAGAAAACCCGCTACATTTTTCCATTAGTAGCAAGGGATCTTTTATATGCACCATCCCACAGACAGGATAGCACATACCACTGCCTTTGATATACCAGTCGTGGTGCACTGGCTGGAGCGAGAAATAGCCCAATGGGCCCACCGACGGGGATCGATCCCACAGCGACCGCGCATCGAGCGAGCGCTCTACTACTGGACTAGGTCCCGCCCTCTGATGTAAAAGAAGCGTCAACGTAAAGCGAGGTGGACGACGTTGTACTTTATTGGCTAAATGACATACATTAGCATGTCTTCAGTGTCTGATGCAAATTATGTATTTGTTCATCCATGCATTCATTCAGGTGTAGCCGCATGTGTAGGAATTGGTAACGTGGGTGGTCTAAGACCGTGACGAACAAAGTTTTATGGGAGAGTGTTCGAGCCATGTTCCCCCCGAAAATATATATTGAAAAAGAAAAAAAAGATAGAAGAAAATTAGCTTGAGCGGGGGAAGGTTGTTCAACCAGTGCAACACAACTGGTCAAAGGCCGT
This sequence comes from Gigantopelta aegis, assembly GCF_016097555.1. Lineage (NCBI taxonomy): Eukaryota > Metazoa > Mollusca > Gastropoda > Neomphalida > Peltospiridae > Gigantopelta > Gigantopelta aegis. The sequence continues at coordinate 6,471,235 of NC_054713.1, read as the reverse complement.
GGTATGTGCTATCCTGTCTGTGGGAAAGTGCATATAAAAGATCCCTTGCTGCATTAGGAAACAATGTAACAGGTTTCCTCTGATAATTACGTGTGAGAATTACCAAATGTTTGACATTCCATACCTGGTGATTAATTCATCAATCAGTGTGCTCTAGTGGTGTCGTTAAACAAAACTAAGTATAACTTTTTATGCATTTCATTCATTCATTCATCCATCCATCCATCCAATTTTGCATTCATTCAAGCATCCGGGGCAGGACGTAGCCCAGTGGTAAAGCGCTCGCCTTGATGCACGATCGATCTAGGATCGATTCCCGTCGGTGGGTCCATTGGGCTATTTCTCGTTCCAGCCAGTACACCACAGCTTGTGTAACAAAGGCCGTGTTATGTACTATCCTGTCTGTGGAATGGTGCATATAAAAGATCCCTTGTTGCTAATTGAAAAGAGTAGCCCATGAAGTGGCGACAGCGGGTTTCCTCTCTCAATATATGTGTGGTCCTTAACCATTTGTCTGACGCCATATAACCGTCAATAAAATGTGTTGGGTGCGTCGTTAAATAAAACATTCCTTTCTTCATTCATCCATGCTTCAACGGGGCGGGACGTAGCCCTGTGGTATAGCGCTCGCCTGATGCGCGATCGGTCTAGGATTTATGCCCGTCGGTTTGTCCACTGACCCATTTCTCGTTCCGGCCAGTGCTCCACAGTTGGTTTGACAAAAGCCGTGGTATGTACTATCCTGTCTGTGGGATGCTACATATAAAATTATCCCTTGCTGCTATAACCAACGAGAGTAGTCCATGGCGGGGCGACAGCGGGTAGCTATCTCTAATTATCTGTGTTATTCTTAACCGCCAAATATCTCACGTCATGTTATAACCATAGATATTTACTTTTAAGTGTGTTGAGTGCGCTTTTGAATAAAACGCTTCCTTCCGTCTTCCTATATTACTAAACTACACTTATTCACCCGTTCAGCCTAACAATAGTCTGACGTCATCACTACACTAGGGAACTAAACTAGGAAACAAACCCTACAAATATAGGACCGTCCCTAGCGGGGGTAGTTAGGTGGGGTGTATGTGGGTGCGAGGAGGGGGGGCCTCCGGGGGGGGGGGGTAAAGGTAGCTGTTGTGCACACGGCCCCCCAAAGAAAAGACAAACACTTTAAAAAAGTAACCGCCAAAAATGTTTTTTAAATTTAAAAACTATATTACAAACTATCTTGTTGCGGAAGATCCTATAAACGATTTAATATGTTCTGATTTGACAAACACTTTTTTTTTTATACTATCTTGTTGCCGAAGATCCCCCCCCCCCCCCCCCTCCATTCCCCATAGTCATTTCTGTCTAGATATAATCCTGATATATATAGCCAGGAACTAACATTAATTTTGAAACTGTATGTTGTATATAAGCTCTACAGAAACAAGGTACGTGTTATGAATAGCCAACAATGAAAGAAAGCCGGAAGGAAGCGTGTTAACCCAGTTTCCGTAACCGCGAACGCATTACTTACAACATTGGGTCTGGGGGTCGACGGTTTCGCCCATAACGCAACACATAAATATCACCGAAATAATACAGTTATGTGACAGCTTTCGTAACACACATACATATGTGGGTTGTCTTCGGCTAAATCCGTTCATGTCGGCGACAAATCGTGCTAAAATGTAAAGGTGGTCTTGTACGAAAATCATGAGATTTTATGACATGCGACATAGAGAATGTTGTTTTACAAAGAGGTTAATGTTTGTTTTGTTTAACGACACCACTAGAGCACATTGATTTATTAATCATCGGCTAATCGATGTCAAATATTTGGAACTTTTGAAAAGTGTAAAAGAGGAAAACCCGCTACATTTTGTTTCCATTAGTAGCAAGGGATCTTTTATGTGCACCATCCCACAGACAGGATAGCACATACCACTATGTGTTGCCTTTCATATACATGTCATGGTGCAATGGCTGGAACGAGAAATAGCCCAATGAGCCTACCGGCGGGATCGATCCCAGGCCGATCGCGCATCAATCGAACGCTTTACCACTGGGCTACGTCCCGGCCCATACAAAGCGTTTTTTAAATGTTAGGTTTTACTCTTTTGTTTATATTTGTGTTTTGGTGCACAGCTTTTGTCAGACGTAATGACATCGTGAACATGGTCACCGGCGGTATTTGGTTTGGTATAAGGTAACCTATAAGTAAGTGAAATTGCGAGTTCTAAGATTCCTGTACACGGAAAATCGTTATGAGACCTGTTTACAGCTAAACTGCAGCATTCTCACCAATACGATATCCTGTTTTCTCTTTATTTGGAATATGAGAGAGAGAGAGAGAGAGAGAGAGAGAGAGAGAGAGAGAGAGAGAGAGAGAGAGAGAGAGAGAGAGAGAGGAGAGAGAGAGAGAGAGAGAGAAGAGAGAGGAGGGAGAGAGAGAGAGAGACGTGGAGAGAGAGAGAGAGAGAGAGAGAGAGAGAGAGAGGAGAGAGAGAGGAGAGAGAGAGGAGCAGAGAGAGAGAGAGAGAGAGAGAGAGAGAGAGAGAGAGAGAAGGAGAGAGGGAGGGAGAGGAGAGAGAGAGAGGATAGGGAGGGAGGGAGAGAGAGAGAGGGGGAGGAGGGAGGGAGAGAGAGAGCGCGAGAGAGAGAGGAGGGAGATGCAGAGAGAGAGAGAGAGAGAGAGAGAGAGAGAGAGAGAGAGAGAGAGAGAGAGAGAGAGAGAGAGAGAGAGAGAGAGAGAGAGAGAGAGAAGACGAAGATCGAGACACACAGAGACAGAGTTATTTGTTTATCGATAACTCGACACATAATTACAGATACTTGGTGTCCAACATGATTATTTCGACTCTTCATCTAGAGAGTGAGGAAAAAACTCACTGCTGCGATATCGGTTACACATACTAGATAGCAGCAATGTGTTTTTTGTAAAAAAAAATCTCCAGCTCATTCCATGATATGATATATCAGTGCTAGGAAACTAGTTGGACCGACAAAAAACTTTGGAGTTTTTGGAGAACAATCGATCGTACGACTACCAGCCTCGGTGGTATAGGCTAGCGGTTAAGCCATCGAACTGAAGGCTAGTATGTACTGGGTTCGCTTGCCGGTACCGGTTTCCTCTCATCCAGAGGAGTTTAACGACTCAATGGGTAGGTGTAAGCCACTACACCCCTCCCCCCCCTCTCTCTCTCCCCCTCTCTCTCTCTCTCTCTCTCTCTCTCTCTCTCTCTCTCTCTCTCTCTCTCTCTCTCTCTCTCTCTCTCATTAACCACTAACCCACTGTCCTAGACAGATAGCCTAATTATCTAAGGTGTGTTCCCCAGATAGCGTACTTGAACCTTAATTTGATATAAGCACAAAAATAAGTATATATTTGAGACAGACTAATGTAGATTACAGTGGGCAAAGCTCCCACAAAATACAATCACATAAACTGGTTATTTACGCTAAATGAATTCTAATTTCGTTCAGGTGTTAAAGTCACCAAAATAGTTCGACTGTCTTGTTAGATTTGAGGCTGTTTATGTCATCATGAAAGAGTAGACGTGACTACAGGTGCCGTTTGTTTACGTTAAACAAAAATATGCAATAAAAATAGTAACCAGAACCATTACGCAGCGAACTTTTTTTACAATTACGTTATTATGTCTTAGCTTGTCATCCGTCAATTATAGAGATGGATCGACGAGAAGAAAACAGTTTTAAAACAGGTGATCGTCGTTATAAATTATATACATATTTAAAAACTTTACACTATCTTGGTGGGTTTTTTTCAATTTTCTGCACGTTTCGTATACAATGATTTTAGTTTGTTTTGGAGAAATATAGATTACAGTTCTTAATAACGAGTTGTTATGTTACGATTGAAAGCGACGGAATATGTTTTTGAAAAAACAAACTGTAACATAAATATACTGTGTTCTATTTCTAACATGAAAAAAAAAGAAAGAAAGAAAGAAAGAAAAAGAAATAAAAAAAGAAGAAACAAAAAGAAGAAAAAAACTATACACGTTTAAAAGAAATTTAAAATCTGTTAAACGATTACAACACTTTCCGGTAAACTTACACATATACTTCATAAACAGAAGTCGGTTTCCGTAGTGTTAATTTCAATGGACAGTCTGGCTTTAATGACAAGATAGAGGCGGGATTTAGCTCATTCGGTTGAGTGCTCGCTTGATGTGCTTGCGTTGCAGGATCGAACCACCTAGGTGGATCCATTCAACTGATTGTTGTTTTTTCTCGTTATAACCAGTGCACCACAACTGGTCAAAGACCGTGGTATGTGCTTTCCTGTCTGTGGGGAAGGGCTGCATTAGAAAAGTGTTGCGGATTTTTTCTGATGACTATGTGCCAGAATTACCAAATGTTTGACATTCAATAGCCGATGATTAATTAATCAATGTGCTCTAGTGGTGCCGTTAAACAAAACAAACTTCTCAAACGGGTGTATTAAAATGTAGCTAGAGAAGCGCTTACGTCAACAAACGGTTCGAGCACACCTGGCTTGGACGCACTGTCTTGGGCATAAACTTCTGATGTGCATGCAGAACAAATATTAAAGTTTTAAGATCAGTGGAACTGTAAGTTGCCTAGGTTACCCCTATTCTATAAATGATATTCGTGATATTTGTTTTCTAGTATTAAATTAAATTATTATTATGTATAACTTCTCACCATTAACATAAAGTTAATTCATGCCAAATTCAGTCTGCACCCCACACAAATGAGAGCCCGTACCCACTACGCCGTAGTCCAATACGAACCCAATTCAATTTTCTACGTCCGACTGGGACTACCTATGGCTATGTATATATCCAAGGAAGAGCTCGCTTGATGCGCGGTCTATCTGGGATCGATTCCCGTCGGTAGGCCCATTGGTCTATTTCTCGTTCCAGCCTGTGCACCACGACTGGTATATCAAAGGCCGTAGTATGTGCTATCCTGTATGTGGGATGGTGAATATAAAATAGTTCTTGCTACTAATGGAAAGAGTTAGCGGGTTTCCTTTCTAAGACTATACATCAAAATTACGAAAAGTTTGACATTAAATAGCCGATGTTTTTTTCGTGATGGGGTGTCGGTTAACATCTATTCTATTCTATATACAAATAGTCGTTGATTAATTAATTGAGGTACTCTAGTGGTGTCGCTAAACAAAACAAGCTTTAGCTGAGAACTATGTGTCACGTCCAGTAGTGTGCTCTAGTGGTGTCGTTAAACAAAACACACTTTATATCCAAGTAAGATATAAGTAGTTGTCGTAATACACTGACATAATATATATACACATCGCCTAACTATTACAAACAATTAACATCCTTTCAAACTGCTTGATTCACTATTGACATTTTACGGTTCTACATTGTTCGAACAATTTGGGCAATTAGACATGAAGCGACGACATATTATACGGACGACGACCAGTGTACTGTAGCGGTACAAAAACATCGATTCCACTCGCGCATGGTTAGTACAAAATCAGACCCAAAATATTGGGGATTTATACACGACTTATTGAGCGTCGCCAGTCATCCGTGATAAGATCACAGGAGCATTCCAGCAGTTTTTATGTTGTAGAATTTGCTCGCACTGGCTCAGTGACGTATGCGTATTAAGGGGGCGTGGCTTTGTCTTTTGAAATACAACATCAAAGAGAACGTGTTCGTTTCAGCTGTAGGTAACTTACACTTCATGATATTTACATTTCTCATGATCGATGGAATAATTGGGGCATGCGGATACACTAATTTTCACAGGGTGGATGCTATCGTTTCGCACAATTTGTAAAATTTAGTTTTGTAGGTAACTCCACAAAAAGCAAAATTTCTTTTGTTTAACGACACCACTAGAGCACATTGATTAATTAATCATCGGCCACTGGATGTCAAACACTTGGTAATTCTGACACGTAGTCATCAGAGGAAATCCGCTAAATTTTTCCTAATGCAGCAAGGGCTCATTTATATGACCTACCGGCCTCGGTGGCGTCGTGGTTAGCCATCGGTCTACAGGCTGGTAGGTACTGGGTTCGGATCCCAGTCGAGGCATGGGTTTTTTAATCCAGATACCGACTTCAAACCCTGAGTGAGTGCTCCGCAAGGCTCAATGGGTAGGTGTAAACCACTTTGCACCGACCAGTGATCCATAACTGGTTCAACAAAGGGCATGGTTTATGCTATCCTGCCTGTGGGAAGCGCAAATAAAAGATCCCTTGCTGCCTGTCGTAAAAGAGTAGCCTATGTGGCGACAGCGGGTTTCCTCTCCAAAGCTGTGTGGTCCTTAACCATATGTCTGACGCCATATAACCGAAAATAAAATGTGTTGAGTGTGTCGTTAAATAAAACATTTCCTTCTTTCCTTATATGACCTTTCCCCACAGACAGGAAAGCACATACCACAGCCTTTAACCAGTTGTGGTTCACTGGTTGGAACAACAAAAACTACAACAACAACAAAACAAAAAACAAAAAAAAAACAAAAAAAAACCCCAAACAACAACAAAAAAAAGAAAAAGATCTGAGGTGGTTGGATCCTGTGACGCAAGTACTTCAAGCGAGCACTCAACGGACTGTGCTAAATCCCGCCTCCATCTCTATACATGTTTTAAGCACAAATATACTTGACACAGTATAGTACTGGGTGGACTAAAATTCAATACTTTTATTGCCCAGATAAAACAAACGTTTTGACAGCACAGTCACATGTGTTACAAATTGCAGGAATAGTAGTATTAACTGCAATATGTAAAGTTAAAGGGACATACCCTAGTTTTTAAACACTAAGGCATATTTATTTACTATTATGGCCGTTTTTGATAACTAAAATCATACTTTACGTAGATTTTATCGTTTAGATTATCAAGTTTCCGAACATTCGAAGTGTTTTTGGTCATCCTGGTGTATTTAATATCACAAAATGCATTTCTCATATTTTTAAAAACGCACGTGCGTCTGAGAAGTAACAGTTATGGAGTCGAGTTTTAGTCTATTTTAGAGGTTATTTCATCATTTCAAAGTCACAGACTCATGTTTCACTCAATTGTAACTTTATCCAAATGTGTTACAGGTTTGTAGATTAACTAAACTTAGTGTTAATTGTCACGGGTTGAAACTAGGGTCTGTCCCTTTAAGTGCCTTTAAAATTGAAGATTTATTGATATACTGAAATACAACATGAACCCTTTAATTAATTTATCTTTGCTGTTGGATTTGAGATTTGTTAACTGTTGCACATAGTCTTCAGTTAAAGTGTGTTTTGTTTAAGCAAACCACTAGAGCTCATTGGTTAATTAATCAACGACTATTTCATTTGTAACGTTTGGTAATTCTGACATAATATAGTCTTCAAAGGAAATACGCTTCAGTTTCCTGTTACAGAATGCACTTTAAATGCACTTTCCCACAGACAGGACAGCGCATACCACGACATTTGATAAACCAGTCATGGGAAACTGGTTTGTTTAGTGGGTATTAAATTAAAATGCATTCTGAACTGTAGAATATTCTTTAATTTTATTGTAGTATCTGCGTCAGCGCAGAACGACTTTAGCGTTCATTGGGATGTTATATGGCTACTTCCATGTTCTAAAAACTCTAATCTTTCTCCTGAAAAGAGCTCAGATAAATACTTGTGTCCGTAATGGATTTCTCGAACTTTAATTGGATTTAAGCACGAACATAAGTGAAAAAAAAGGACATATTCGTCTCCAAATATAAGCAATCAAACAACTGACATTCTTTGTTTGTTTGACTGGTTCTCAGTCCATATTTAATTAGCCGTATACCGTTAGAGAATGACGTCAGAATGTTTTTACGCCTGTCTAAAAGGCAACACAAAAAGGATATTTTCAAATCCATCACCGCGTCACGACAAACACGAAGTCTAATTGTTAATCAAACATCAGCTATTGGAGATCGATTCAAAGTATTGACTCTGGTAATAGATCCAAAGAAACCGCGGCCGGCGACCGCCATGCAACTCTGCAATCAATCAGTAGTTTTCGTCACCTGCTGTTACAACTACAAATGTTTGTTATTGATGTGCTGTTTTTTTCCTAATTATATTCGTTTTATTTATTGTTGTATTTTTTTTTATGCGTGGGAATTAAAATTTTTTCTTTAAAATGTTTTATTCACCACCAGCAACACCAACATTACTATCGGCGTCGTTATCATAATCATCATGATCATTATCATCGTCATCGTTTTCGTTATAATAATAATGATGATGATGATCATCATCATCACTCATCATCATCACCATCATCATCATCACCACCACCATCATCTCATCATCACCATCATCATCATCACCATCATCATCATGATCATCACATCACATCATCATCATCACCATCATCATCACCACCATCATCATGATCATCACATCATCATCATCATCACCATAAATCATCATCATATCATCATCACCATCAACATCATCATCATCATTTTATTTTTCTTGTTACGTTAAACTTTCATTCATTCTTCTTGTTTCTTTAAATTTTTCGAAATTTGAAATTGACTACTGTTGTTTTTACCAAATTCTCTAAATTGCTAATACTTTCGGCGTCCAGATATTATCCCTATACAATAAATTGTGATATTTCAGGAATGGAGAAAGATATTATCAAAATCAACTAAATGACATGTGGAATTTAGAGTGGGATTTAGCAGTTTATCGTCTGCCCGAAAAGCAAGAGGTCGTAGGGTCATACAGTGTTTGCAATTAACCCAATAATTAGATCATTACCACCATGCAATGACTTCCATCTTACATGTGGGCGTAACAAATGTCACTCATTAGCAACACTGAAGGATAATTTGTGCCCAGCATGACGTACCTAACATTGCCACAGGACGTACCTAACATTGCCACAGGGTTAACGGGACCTGCGCTCCATTCCACCAAAAAACACGATCGTAACGCAACGTCTGTCGTAAGTAGGTAATGCTACGATCGCGACAGTAGCTACTTACGACTGTCGTAGCGTTACGGTCGATTTTTGGAACAGGGTTCTCTTACAAGATAGTACCCCTTTTAATTTTGGACTTTATCATTTTTATTTTCATAAGTAAGTAATTCCTGTCCCGAGTCAGGCTCCCGATCTTACTGGCGGCCCGACTCGAGATGGGCGTGTTCGAAACCCTAGTGGTACATGAGCACGTTAAACTAGTTATCTACCTACAAGATAGTATCATGATTCTATCAAAAACGTAATAAAATTTTCACATCTAGTGATGTGAAATTTATTTTTGAATATATAATCACGTACAAATTTGTTTAATACTCGTATATATGATATATTTGTTTGATATCATCCCTCGCAATCAGTTAACATTGAAAACAAGAACTTTTTGCTTTACCAGGGTGGTGTTTCGACCCCTGACCCCCCCCCCTCCCCTTGCACTCGCTCCTGGCATCGGCCATACGTCCTATCACATTACGTTTGACATATTAAAGTCTAAATTCTGTACCTTGGTTTGGGATACCTATCTCATCGATATAGTTCCCAACATACCATCGCTATCCGAATTATAGTTACATTTTCCCAAAGATCTTGGCTTAGCTATTAAACTATCATAACTGTAAAAACTTTTAATTGCTTTTCACGGACGCAGCAGGGATCGACATTCATTTATGACATTCACATTTTCCTATTTTCCCATTTGGCACTCACTGAATAGGAAAGTCATTTCTGCTTTCGTGTACGGTCCGCGTTTTAGTAGGATCGCCACCCAGTCGTTGCGTTCTGCACAATTTACCGCGTTCAGCGCTTCTGCCAATATACACAACTCAGTGCGGGCGATTTTACACGAGGTGTGTTCGGCATTGTTCGCATGTATCCGTGCACTTTATGTTATTTAGACGAAGGTTCATAGACAGTCTGGCTTTGTCAACAACTCATAAATATTGTGTATATATATCTCGTGCACTGGAGAATGGATTTGTAGTCTTTACATGAGCTGAACGCCATATACATGTGTTATAGCTAAGGGCTGGATCCAGAACTGATTGGGGTGGGCGAAAGGGAGAGGGAGAGACAAGTTTCAAATGCTATTACACATGACAGACCCCAAACAAACCCCCCCCTCCCCAAAAAAAAGAAAAAAGAAAAACCCCACCCAAACCCAAACAAACAAAAAAAACCCAAACAAAACAAATACTAATAATAATTAATAAAGATAAAATTTATTTAACCACTCACTCAAGACATTTTAATTATTCCACAGACAGAAAATTACATACTACGACCTTTATGACACCAGTTTTCTGTTACAGGAAGACTGGCTATACATAATGCATGCTGTTGTCAATGGAAATACAACAGGTGTCACTTTTTAAAAGATGAGAGATTTTCTCCAGTCACCCCTGACCCGCCCCCCACCCTAGAAAGGGCCATCACATGGGTGGCCGACAGCGCTGCGTTCAGCCAGACCGAACAAACTAGTTTTTGCGCTTCACGCTAAACTGAAGGGCCACACTGTTTGTTTTGTTTTGTTTAACGACAACCGCCAGAGCACATTGATTTATTCGTCATCGGCTGTTGGATGTCTCAAACATTTGGCAATTTTGACATATATTTTTAAAGAGGAAACCCGCTACATTTCCCCATTAGGTCAGAGGTTTTTACGTGCACATTCAGAGCAAGCTGTTGTAGCCCACGCCATTGGTAGCAAGTGATCTTTTATATGCACCATCCCACAGACAGGATATCACATACCACAACCTTTGATATACCAGACGTGGTGCACTGGTGGAACGAGAAATAGCCCAATGGGTCCACCGGGGGGGGGGGGGGGGGCGATCCCAAACCGACCGCGCAACAGGTGGACAATTTACCACTGGGCTACCCCCCCCCCCCCCCAATCCCCCGAAGGACCACGTTAGGGAAGTAGTCAAATATACTCAGTTCCATTAAAAACGCATCTATGACACTTGTAGTTTTGTAGGATATAAAAAAAGGGTTACGGTTATTTTGTGTTTTATAGAAGCTTTACACATGCGATAGCAATGACAACTGAACCGTGCGTTTTCGTTGGAGTTCAGTATACATGTAGTTCGCGAACGTTAGCGTCACTCGATGTCGCTGAACGCAGTGCAGGTGCATAGCGGTAGGGATGATCTAGAGCATACAGCTATATTAGGAACAGTGCACTGCATTTATATCGTCGTTTTATCATTATGAAGGCATTCAGTGCATTGCTGGAAACGTCATGTGCAGTGCAGTGGTTTCACACAACACTTTTCGGGATTCTTTATGAGACACTGTTTCTTCGGGGTTTTTTTTCCCTTTGGTTTTTTTTCAAACAGCAACATAGAACAAAACCGTGTTGATTTTGTTACGAGAATAGAACAGTTTTATAACAACAAAAACATGAAAAAGCAAACTTTATATTTCGATCTGAAGCCTTTCCAAAGTGTTATGGTTTTTTTGTGTGTTTTTTTCGGGGTTTTTTCGTGGGTTTTTTCGTGGTTTTTTTGTTTTTTTGTTGCTTATTTGTTTGTTGTTGTTTTTTTCTACTACGGCATCTTTGGCGAGTTTAGACGAAAGCTTTTTTTTTCTTTCTGTGGCCGCTCTAAGTGAGTGTTGTGGAATGCGTTATGTTTCCATTTCAAAAAGAGTTATGGGTAAAGGGGCGGGGCGGTGTGTGTGTGTGTGTGTGTGTGTGTGTGTGTGTGTGTGTGTGTGTGTGTGTGTGTGTGTGTGTGTGTGTGTAGAAAATGGTCTGATTTTTGTTTTGCCTTTACCCAGAGTCACAAGTGCGAGATATAGACTTTTCCAGCGGTGACAGTTATGACGTCAATTTGCGGGTTACCTTAAGAGTTAAGTTTTCGCGTTTGACTCCATTTCTCACAAACTACATGTCCTAGACCACTAAAGGCGCGGGTTGTAGCTCAGTGGGTAGAGCGCTCGCCTAAGGTTCTATGTCGAAGGATCGAAATCCCTCGGTGGACGCATTCTCCGATTGTGTTTTTTTCAGTCCCAAAGGCTGTGGTATGTGCTGTCATGTGTGTCGAAAAATGCATATAAAAGATCCGTTGCTGCTAATGGAAATGTATATGGGGTTTCCTCTAAGACTACTTGTCAGAATTAACAAAGGTTTGACATCCAATAGAGGATGGTTCATAAATCAGTGTGCTCTAGTGGTTAAACATATATGTCTAAAAACGTATTTAAATCACCGAAGCTTGGTTAATAGTTGTGTCTATGTATGCTTGTCGCAAGGCATATTAAAAGCAAGCAGTCAATCAAGCAAGCAATCAAGCAAGCAATCAAACAAGCAAACAAACAAGAAAGCAAACAAGTAAACAAGCAAGCAAACAAACAAGCAAGCAAGCAAGCAAACAAGCAAGCAAGCAAACAAACAAGCAAGCAAGCAAACAAGCAAGCAAGCAAGCAAACAAGCAAGCAAGCAAACAAGCAAGCAAGCAAACAAACAAGCAAGCAAGCAAACAAGCAAGCAAGCAAACAAACAAACAAACAAGCCAAGAAACAAGTAAACAAGCAAGCAAGGAAGCAAGCAAACAAACAAGTAAACAAGCAAGCAAGCAATCAAACAAGCAAACAAAGAAGAAAGCAAACAAACAAACAAACAAGCCAAGAAACAAGTAAACAAGCAAACAAGGAAGCATGCAGACAAACAAGTAAACAAGCAAGCAAGCAATAAAGCAAACAAGCAAACAAGCAAGCAGGCAATCAATCAATCAATCAATCAATCAAGCAAACAAACAAACAAGCAAGCAAGCAAACAAGCAAGCAAACAAGCAAACAAGTAAACCTTAAAGTCCCCCTATAAAAGGTTTAGCGAGAGCTTTTTTAATATATATATTTTTTTATCGCATCGAGATTCTCGCATCAATTGAACGCTGACTTATTTTCGGGATTCACACATAAGCATTGCCACCCATTACTTATGTGTTACCAATCAGCGCTGTAGTTGCTTTTATGTCGTAGATATTTGACAGTCCACACCCCGAACAATGACCCGAAAATCACAGAGTGCACTTCATCTATGACCCGAACGTCACCGATTGTGGCGTGACGTAAGCCTGTCAAATTATATAACAACAGATGGCCGGTATAATGGCCGCTTAAAACGTTCACCTCAACGGAAATTGTTTTGCTGAATTTAGTTATTTCCGGATTTGACTGTTGAAGCACATTAAATGATTAGGTGGATTAAAGTATGACATTAATTTTACACTAGTATATCAAAAGGCTTGGCATATGTTGTCCTGTATGTGAGAGAAGTGAATATTAAAGGAACAGACCCTAGTTTTTAAACACTAAGGCATATTTTTCATCTAGACCCTAAAAATGGACACTAAATTTGTTTAATTTACAAACCTGTAACAAATGTGGACACAACAGAGTGAAACAAGAGTCTGTGACGTTGAAATACCCTTAAAATATAATAAAACTAGACTACATAACCGTTACTTCTCAGACGCACGTGCGTTTTTAAAAATAAGAAAAGTGCATTTTGTGGTATTAGAAACACCAGGATGACCAGAAATGGATAATCTAAACAATAAAATATAAGCAATGTTTGATTTCAGTGATCATAAACGACTCTAATAGTGAAAAATATGCCTTAATGTTTAAAAGTTTAAAAACTAGGGTCTGTTTCTTTAAAAATCCCTTGCTGCTTAGGGAAAATGTCTGTAAACCAATAGGCGGTAATAGCTCTAGACCGGATGTCCTTAAAAAGGAAACCCATGAACCGGATTCATGCATAGCTATGCATGCTGAGTAATATAAAAAAAAGTAAATATTGAGCATGAAAGAAAATAATCTTATAATATTCTCAAAATAATTTTTATCCGTTAAAGGAAACTGTGTATATCTGACTGGGTGTTCCATGGCAAGGTTCAAGATGTCAAAGCGAAACCATCCAATGAAATTAACACTACCAACAAATGCATTAATTTTAATGGGCAAAGACGTCTAAATGTCTTTCAAACCTGGTTAATAAGGATGTGAAAGAAACCAAATATTACACTCATGGCTATTGAATAACATTTATATCTTTGTTATCGTTGTTAAAGAAAAATAAAGAAGAAAAAAAGAAGAAAAAAAAAAAAGAAAAAAAAAAAAAAAAAAAAAAAAAATCCAAATAAAAACTGTATCCCAATCGCTTTCGTTCGTTAGATACATTTTGAAACAATTCATTATAAGATAAGTGGTATCTATGGGTGTGTCCTTAAGAATGTATGACTCCCCATATAGGGTATGATTACCCGATAAACACGTCGAGTACTGGCTACCCCGGGGTTGGGAGATAAACTGATAACTTAACTGACAGCACGTGTTGAGTGTGCCCTTTGTCTAGAAAGTTTTAAAAGTTTAACGCCACCACTAGAGCACTTTGATGAATTAATCATCGGCTACTGAATGTCAGACATTTGATAATTCTGACACGTAATCATTAGAGGAAACCCACTACATGTTTCCATTATCAGCAAGGGATCTTTTACATGCACTTTTCCCACAGATAGGAAAGCAGATACCACGGTTTTTGATACACCAGTGGAGAAGTACTGGACGAATCAGAGGAAAACAAAACAATCCGAGAATGGCTTCACCGAGGGGGCTGTACAGAAGGAAGGGAATGTTTTATTTAAGGACGCACTCAACACATTTTATTTACGGTTATGTGGAAATGTTTTTATTTAACGACGCACTCAACATATTTTATTTACGGTTATATGGTGTCAGACATACGGTTAAGGACCACACAGATACAGACAGAGGAAACCCGCTGTCACCACGTCATGGGCTACTCTTTTCGATTAGCAGCAAGGAATCTTTTATATGCACCATCCCATAGACAGGATAGCACATACCACGGCCTTTGATGTACCAGTCGTGGTGCACTGGCTGGAACGAGAAATAGTCCCATGGGCCCATGTATAGAAGGATACTAATATGGAAATAGTCAACACTGGGTTAAGCAGCGGCCCAATTATCATTTAGTCTCTAAAGACAGGTGGCCGCTTACTGCAGGTAAATTAGTGCTGTGATTCATGATTTTAGGAGATTTTAGTTTTTACGAGATTTTACGATGACTGCTACCATGAAGCACTGCCATGTGCTTTGTTTATTATTAATGGTGGACTGCCACTTCAAAGGTAATCACACACGAAGAAGTTGAATAGGAATGAATGAAATAATGAATGAATGAATGAATGTTTAACGACACCCCAGCACGAAAAATGCATCGGCTGTTGGGTGTCAAACTATGGTAGGCACAAGAGCAAGAAGAAAAGTTCACAAAATCTAAAAAAAAACGTGTGTTAAAATTAGTAAATATTATTTAATATAAAAAATTAAGATGAATAAATTAGTATTAGTTTAGCTTAAAATTAAAGTAAGGTGAATAGGAAAGTAAAACGTGAAAATAGATTAGAAATAACCCAACAGCAACAACAATAAAAATAATCACACACCCCAATCCCCCACAAACCCCCCCCCCCTCAAAAACCAAAACCAAAAATACTTCCCAAAAACAAAAAGAAAAACAACGACAAACAAATACCCCACCTCCAAAACCCCCCTCCCCCCCAAAAAAAAAACCCGACCCAAAAACCAACCAACCAATAACAAAAAACCCCAACAAAAAACCCACAAAAAAATCAAGCAAAAAAAAAAAAACCGCAACAAAAAACCCCCCCCCCAAAAAAAAAAAAAGACTAAAAGAAAAGAAAAAGAAACAAATAAATGCACACAAAAAAAAAGAAGAAAAAAAAAGAGAAAATATTTTTTTTGTTGAAAAAAAACTGCCTCAGTGACACATTGGTAATGGTATCGGTGTGAACAGTGGTTTGAGCACAAAACACACGCTGTAACTGTGTGCTGGGAGATTACATCAGACATGGTGCCAAACTCGCTCTAGGAATGTCATCTGGAATTGGTTTAGCTAATATTTTCTCCAGGTTTTTTTCCTCTTTTTTCCAACCATTTTTTAAAAACAATCTTGTGGTCTCAAATCTATCGCTGTAGAAAACGCTGACTTCTTAGTTCACTACTCCATACACCGCACTCCACCGCATGCCCTAATTAGTCCACAGTGATTACTCACTCTTCGTTAAAGGGGCATACTCCAGGGTTTCACTTACTAGAAGACATTATCTGGCCAAAGGATAATTTTACGACACTGAGTACGAGCATTCGTTGGTTTGTCCGTTTATTCGTTCGTTCATATGTTAGGTCGTTCGTTCATTCATGCATTCGTTGGTTCATTCATTCATTCATTCATTCTTCTACCATTCCGGAAAATGCTGACTTCGTTCACTACTCCATACATCGCACACCACCGCATGTGCTAATTAGTCTACCGTGATTACTCATTCTCCGTTAAAGGGGCATACTCCAGTGTTTCACTTACTAGTAAAACATATCTTATCAGGCCAAAGGATAATTTTACCACACATTTAGTTCGGTTATTTGTTCATTCATTCGTTCGTTCGTTCGTCCATTCGTTCGTTCACCCACAAACTCACTATTCACACCACCTACCCTACCATTAATTAATTAGTTATGTACTTCACTCACTCACTCACTTACTCACTCACTCAATCACTCACTCACCGATCCACACATTCAACTACCTACATCACATCCATTCATCCATCCAATCCATCCAATCCATCCATCCATCCAATCCATCCATCCATCCATCCATCCATCCATCCATCCATCCATCCATCCATCCATCCATCCATCCAATCCATCCATCCATCCATCCAATCCATCCAATCCATCCATCCATCCATCCATCCAATCCATCCATCCAATCCATCCATCCATCCAATCCATCCAATCCATCCATCGAAATGTTACGAGGTGCAAGTCATTCGGTACCTATTTTGAGATGGTGTGGAGCTATTTAGAAATGGTTCAGACGGTTAACAGATGGGTTGGGAATATTAAGCGATGGATTGAGAGACTATTAAACATAGGTGCGAAACTATTACGAATATGGTAAAACGATTACAAGGTGGCCCAAGATGAAATTGTTGACGCATGACGATAAGCTATTTGAAAATTGTGATCGCTTAAGCACCGAACACACTCAGTCACGTATGCGTATATATACATGTATACGTTATCCGTATATGTAAAAAGAGTTACGTTCAAATTAATAGAAATAGTGCGGGACTATTTAACGATGGTACAAGACAAAACGAAAATTGGGTTAGAAATTAAATCTCGCTTTGGTTCATATAATACTTACAACGACAATATTTAAAGATGACATGAGATAATTTAGATATGGGATGGAATTCTTTAGGGGGTAAAAGTGAGATTATTAGAGATGAGATAAGAATATTAATGACGCGATACTTCTTATCGTATTAAGGTTTAAGCACGCTGTCCTGGATACACATCTCGACTATGTGAGCATTCTGTCCAAGACAGGGGTTCTGGTTAGTTGTTAGTGAGAGAGTAGTCGGTACCGTGGCCTTACATCCCCTCCTCCATTAAAACTCACTGGATAAGAGCCGGTTCCGGCGGGCGAACCCGGAACCCATCCGACCTACGTCCGATAGCTTAAGCACTATACCACGTAAGCCGATGGACAGTTAAAAAGGTGCAGGGCTATATATAAATGATGTGGGGTGGTGGGGTGGGTGGGGGAGAGTTTGGGTCAGCTGCTGGAGCAAAACATCAAATTCGTGCAAAAATTATACAGATATTCGGGAAAAATGTGCTAACCTGAGACCTTTTTACCATGTATTTCCATCATTCTACCCGCAAAATTAGTTGTAGTTCGTGTAAAAATGCGTAGTGATTCGTTTGCTACCCTATATAGCTGTTTGGCAGTAAAGCTAATATGAATAAACGTTGTTATGCAAATTCGAGCATTTTCGTTAAATTGAGGCAAAACCTAGCGTCGCCTCCCCTCTCCCCTCTACAAAAATGGGAGCCCGTACGCCTATGTTGTCCCTTTAAGGAGTTAGGCCTCAATATGAACTTGGTGCGCAGAAGAAGGAAATGTTTTATTTAACGACGCACTCAACGCATTTTATTTACGGTTATATGGCGTCGGACATATGGTTAACGACCACACAGATATTGAGCGAGGAAACCCGTTGTCGCCACTTCACGGCTAATTTTTTCGATTAGCAGCAAGGGATCTTTTTATTGCACCATCCTATAGACAAGATAGCACATACCACGGCCTTTGTTACACCATTTGTGGAATAATTGGCTGGAACGAGAAATAGCCCAATGGACCCACCGACGGGGATCGATCCTAAATCGATCTCGCACCAAACGAGCACTGTATCACTGAGATACGTCCCGCCCCTGGTGCGCGAGAAATTCTCAAGGAGATATCACTCAAATTTGGAAGGTTGGGTCTAATGTAAATGTCGGACTGGAACTTCGAAACCTCGTTTTGGTCTTTAATAATCCCTGATAACACCTGTCTCGCGACAGTGGACACTTCAGTGTGCTAAATACACAGATCCCTGTTTACAGAGGGCTGGAGATAACCGGACACCACGCGGCGTACCTGCCGTGCAATAAATCAGCAAATCATTTATCACGACGCGAGAGTATCGTCAGCCATGACGGTGTGTAATTCTCCTATCTGAAACAGTACACGTACCACGGGCGGGTACAGAGAGAATCGCGGGGGAGGGGGTGGAGTTACAAACCCATTTCCAACGGAGCCTGAAAGGAATGTTGACCCACCACCTTAACCGTTTTATGTCGACTTACCACAGATAAACTCCGTTCGATGGTGGGGGTTTTTTTTTTGTTTTTCTTTTTTTTGTTTTTGTTTTTGTTTTTTTGTTTTTTACAATTGGCTGCATCGAAATCTTGAATATTAAAGTTTGTTTTGTTTAACGACACGACTACACCGCATTGATTTGTTAATCATCAGCTATTGGATGTCAAACATTTGGTAATTTTGACATATAGCCATACAGAGGAAACCCGCTACATTTTTCCATTAGTAGCAAGGGTTCGTTATATGCACCAAGCCACAGACAGGATAGCACATACCACGGCCTTTAGTATGCCAGTCGTGGTGCACTCGCTGGAACGAGAAATATCCCAATAGGCTCACAGACGGGGATCGATCCCAGACCTACCGCGCGTTAGGCGAAAGCTTCCCCACTGGTCTACTTCCCACCCCAATAGTGTATTCTACATTATGCTGCGTATTCGTATCACTAAGGTGAATGGGGAAGAAACAGGTGAACCTCCTTTAAAACCTCTGTATCTGCCCTTGCTTACCTAAATGAACCTCCTTTAAAACACTGTGTACCCGCCCTGGCTTACCCATGTGAACATCTTTTTAAAAAAAACTTTGTATCCGCCCTAAGTTATCCATTTAAACCTCCTATAAAAACAAATTTGTATCCGCCCTGGCTTACCCATTTCAACCACCGTTAAAACATTTTGCATCCGCCCTGGCTTACACATTTGAACCCCCTTTTTATAAAAACTTTGTATCCGCCTTGGCTTACCCAGGTTAACGTCCTTTAAAACAGGTTGAGTCCGCCATTTCTTACCAGGTGTGGAATTATGTAAATGAGTGTTTACGCTCCAAATTGAAATCGCTTTTTGACATTTTAATCACGTGCTTTTATCTATAGACTCTGTCAGATTTATGCAGATCAATCTCAGGTGTGTTTGTTTTCCAAACTCAACAACATATAAGCCGATTTGTGCATACAGATGTGACATTATTTTGAAAATGAATATCGCTTCACGAGTCTGTTTAAATCCGCGTTTTAGGTGCAGCCGTCTATCTGCTTGTTAAAAAAAAGAAAAAAAAAGATAGAGAAAAACCACTTAAGGTGAAGCCACACGATACGAATGCCTAGAACGAGAATATTTACAAGAATAACTGATTACAAAGCAGTTATGTTTGTCTGGTTAATCGGCTATTCTTGTGGCTATTTTCGTACGAGGCACTTATATAGTGTGGTGTAACCTTTAGTGTAAGTAGTTAAACTAGAATCTGTTAAATCTATTTGGACCTCATATCACCTTGCCTGGTATTTCTGTCTAAAATTTAGTTTCTTGCTTCACATAGTAATTGTTTAGCATCTTAAAGTTGTTTTTTAACGATACCACTAGAACACATTGATTTATTAATCATCGACTATTAGAAGATGTCAAACATTTGATCATTTAGACATATAGTCTTAGAGAGGAAACCCGCTACATTTTTTAATTTGTAGTAAGTGATCTTTTATATGCACCATCCCACAGACAGGATAGTACATACCACAGCCTTTGATATATGCCAGTCGTGGTGCACTGGGTGGGACGAGAAATAGCCTAATGGGACCACCGACGGGGATCGACCAGGCAAGCGCTTTACCACTGGGCTACGTACCGCCCCTAGAGGTGAGAGAATGCTTATGTTCACAATTCACAAGGACGTATTTCTGGCCTGTGGTTTAATGGAGTGGTTAATATTAGTCTGTCCCTGTCTGTCTGTATGGTTCCCTGGACTTACTGTTCGCAGTGCCTCAATATATTAAGCTGAAATGTTGTCTATATCTTTACCATGTACTATTACAGATCGAGTTTAAAACTTTCATGGCGATTTACTTAGTTTATGGCCCTTGAAGTTAGGAGATACAAAAATGTGTTTTCTAGAATTTTTTTGCGAAATGCCTTGAGATATTGAACTGAAATTATAGCTTTGTCATGCACTGTTACAGATCAAGTTTGACTTTCATGGTGATTTACCTGTTGTTTGTTTCTTTACACTTATTTTCATGCTTGCATCCAATTAAGGTTCTAGCACGCTGTCCTAGGCACAGATCTCAGCTATCTGGGCTGTCTGTCTAGGACAGAGGGTTAGTGTTTAGTGGTTGGATGCGAACCCAGTACCTACCAGCCTTAAGTCCGATGGCTTAACCAATACACCACCGAGACCGGAATTTACATTCCAACCAGTGCACCACAACTGGTCAAAGGCTGTGGTATGTGCTGTCCTGTCTGTGGGAAAATGCATATAAAAGATCCCTTTCTGCATTAGGAAAAAATGTAGCGGGTTTCCTCTGATGACTTGACAGCCAATAGCCGATGATTGATTGATTAAGCAATTTGCTCTAGTGGTGTCGTTAAAC
Source organism: Gigantopelta aegis (assembly GCF_016097555.1). Classification (NCBI taxonomy): domain Eukaryota; kingdom Metazoa; phylum Mollusca; class Gastropoda; order Neomphalida; family Peltospiridae; genus Gigantopelta; species Gigantopelta aegis. The sequence continues at coordinate 6,450,124 of NC_054713.1, read as the reverse complement.
ACAAACAAACTTAACCAAACTTATCATGTACTGTTACAGATCAGATTTGACATACCCATTTTTGACAGAGTTATGGCCCTTGTTGGACCCTGTAGGGGACATGTATTGCTTTAAGAAAATATCAGGAAATACTCAGTAAACCTAGTGCGCAATGCTGTTTATCTTTCAACCGACCTCGGTGGCGTCGTGGGTAAGCCATCGGACTACAGGCTGGTAGTAGGTACAGGGTTCGCAGCCCAGTACCGGCTCCCATCCAGAGCGGAATTTTAACGACTCAGTGGGTAGGTGTAAGACCACTACACCCTCTCTTCTCTCACTAGCCACTAACAATTAACAACTAATCCACTATCCTGGACAGACAGCCCAGATAGCTGAGGTGTGTGCCCAGGACAGCATGATTGAACCTTAATCGGATATAAGCATACAAATAAGTTGAAATGAAATTCTTTAGCAGTACTGTCAGAATGCTTGTTCAAGATGTAGTGTGCTTTATACAGTGGAGGATTGTATCTTCTTCTTTCTCTCTTCGTCGTACACTCAGACAGGGACCCCAGTGACTCGAACAAAAGCTGCTGTATTCCATAGGTTCTCCAAGGGGCCAAAGAGGTTCTCCTTCAGGGGTTCATCTGAAGGCCAGACTGCTTTTCTCTGGTTCTAGTAGGTGGGACAGTGTTGCAGGAAATGATCCACAGTCATGGATGTTGTACCACACTGGCAGGTTTCCCACTCGGAAGTTGGTATACATGTGGTAGTTGAGTCTACTGTATCTGAAGTGTTTCACTAGGTTTATGTGTGACGCTCCCCAAGAATAGTTATCTGCAGCCAATCTTATGTTTTCTTATTTATAACAGATAATATAACTGTGTTTCCCTTACAAACCAAGGCATCAATAAGGCGGAACTCGATGGTATCTCGTGCCAATGTTAAGTCAAAACACAGCAACAACTGAACTATGGACTGAGGCCAGGTATCTTATCAGCTTTAGCAGAACGTAGACAACCAACGTAACTTTAATTTGGATTACTCCAAGACAGAGAGAGAGTGTGTGTGTGTGTGAGAGAGAGAGAGAGAGAGAGAGAGAGAGAGAGAGAGAGAGAGAGAGAGAGAGAGAGAGAGAGAGAGAGAGAGAGAGAGAGAAAAGAGAGAGAAGAGAGAGAGAGAGAGTGTGTGTGTGTATGTGTGTGTGTGTGTGTGTGTGTGTGAGAGAGAGAGAGAGAGAGAGAGAGAGAGAGAGAGAGAGAGAGAGAGAGAGACGGAGAGAGAGAGAGAGAGAGAGAGACAAGATGCCCCCCCCCCCTAAAAAAAACCTGTGAGAAATTTTTTTTTTTACATTTCCATCTGCATCATTACAGAGGAGCTGGGCGTAGCTCACTGGTAAAGCTCTTGCCTGATGCGCGGTCGGTCTCGGATCGATCCCCGTCGCTAGGACCATTGGGTAATTTCTCATTCCAGCCAGTGCGCCAGGTATACCAAAGGTCGTGCTATTTGCTATCCTGTCTGTGGGATGGTGTATATAAAAGCTTCCTTGCTACTAATGGAAAAAAATGTAGCGGGTTTACTGTCTAGGACTTTTGGTCAGAATTACAAAAAATTTGACATCCAGTAGCCGATGAAACAATGCGCTCTAGTGGTGTTGTTAAACAAAACAAAGTTGTTTTTTTAGTGCGTATAAAGGACCCATTGCTACTAAAGGAAACATTTAGCGGGTTTCCTGTCTAAGACTATGTTAGAATTACCAAATGTTTGTCATCCAATAGCTAATGATTAATAAATCCATGTGCACTGGTGGTGTCGTTAAACACAAATAAACGTTAACTATATCCCTTCAGAGCCCCTAACCCTAGACGCAAAATTTATAAATTCATTGAATTTGAGCATGGTACCTTTTTGTACAGGATATAATGGCGAATGCCTACCCATCCCACATTTGAGTTTTATCAGTTGTCAACAAACCTTGGTTAGCCAATCTTAGCTTTAACATCAATACATCAGCACATTATCTGTACCTGGTGACCTGACGTCAGATACAGACTCGCTTTTCTGATCTGACCTCTGACATCTGACCTCCAGGGGACAGGACAAACGCAGGTGATTTGAAAACACCCGTGTCTCGACACGAAGCAGACGACATTAACTCAGGTCCCGGTTGATGTTACTGAGCGTTAACAAGGTGTTCGGCGACGGGCTAAAGGTTAAACCTCAAATCGGACTCGGTCTGCGTCTAAGGGTCGGATCCATGATTAATATAAGGGGGTGGGGGGGGGGGGGGTGATACAAATGAATGATTTTTTTTGTAATAACCCGGTTGATGTTACTGAGCGTTAACAAGGTGTTCGGCGACGGGCTAAAGGTTAAACCTCAAATCGGACTCGGTCTGCGTCTAAGGGTCGGATCCATGATTAATATAAGGGTGTGTGTGTGTGTGTGTGTGTGGGGGGGGGGTGATACAAATGAATGATTTTTTTGTAATAACCCGGTTGATGTTACTGAGCGTTAACAAGGTGTTCGGCGACAGGCTAAAGGTTAAACCTCAAATCGGACTCGGTCTCCGATTCTGCGTCTAAGGGTCGAATCCACGATTAGTATAAGTGATACAAATGAATAATTGTTTTATTATATCCCAAGACAAGGACAAATCGGTCTAAAACTGTCTTTCATGGAACAAAAACAACCAAAAAACAAACAAACAACATTTTAATTAGGTAGGGTATATTTTGTCTGTGTGTGTATCTCCATGTATCCATCTTTCTGCCCGTCCGTCCGTCCGTCCATCCACCCATTCATCTATACCTCTAAAAGGTTGTGAAGGGAGCACACCACTACTAAACGAACATACTAGTAGTTCCACTGAAAAGAGTGCCCCATTTTTCCATTTTATTTTGTTGGAAGCAGAACTGATGTGTGCTTCCTGCATCAAGAACCGAATGCCATGTCACGTGGTGTGTTACCTGTCTGTTGAGATTTAATGAGAGTTGCTTCCCTTTTCGGACACTTCTGGAAAAAAAAAAGAGTGGTAATATTTTGATATCCATGAGTCGAGTTCAGCCAAATCGGGCAGAAAAACGTCCGCCAAACTAGTTTATGCACTACAAGTGACGATAAACCAAATTGGCACATCGGGAACCAGTCAAATAGTTCGCGAGCGTTAGCGAAACGTTAACTGGCTGAACTTGGGGCAGGTGGCGAACTTGTCAGTTGTTTTTGCAGAATGACGTCACAGGAACTCCTTTCTTCTAAGTGAGAAAAGTATTCATTGTTTCTTTTTGCCGGCTTAATTGCTACACAGGTTAATGATCGTATGCTTGTGTATGTAAAAACCATAGCGGTATGATACCCAAGACTCGTGACATGTTATACGTAATTGCTACGTAGGCTAATGATCGTATTGCTCATCTGTGTAAAAACAATAGCGGTGTAATACCCAAGACTCGTGACGTGTTATACGTAAATGCTACAAAGGCTAATGATTGTGTGCTCGTCTGTTAAAAACAATAGTGGCGTGATACCTGAAGCATGTGTTATTTGTAAGTTAAACTGTTAGTTATTGTGACAGTGATACGCCTGCAGAGAAACGCGTTTGGATCAGAAAAAAACGTTTGAAAGGTGGAGGTGACGTGTAGTTCACTCGGTTCATCCGTTGTTGTTTTTTCCTCCCTTTTTGGAATCTATCATCCATCCCACAGGGAAAGCTTTTTTATACTGTGGAATTTACTACTAGTTATTTATATATGAGTCGATTGTTTTCTAAATTGCACACACAAAATGGTATATTTGTTTGTTATTTCCAAAAGACTTTTACTTTTCTTTTTACGTCAAACCAAACTGAAATGATTTACAAAAAACAACAATCCCCCCCCCAAAAAAACCCCCAAAAACACAAAACTCCCCCCAAAAACCCTAAAAAAACAAACTAAAAAAAAAAAAAAACAACAAAAAAGCACATTTCTGTACGAGGATGTCACGAACTATAGGCCACATCTGAGGATTTACATATTTTTGGCACAAGCTCCAGTTTACTATGGCCGCCATATGACCAAAAATAAATATAATAAAATGGTATGTACAAAGTCACAACGTTAACGGTCTAACTCTCTAAATGCTCATATAGACTGGGTGCGGCGCATGCGTGCGGTCTGACTAAAAATAAAATAATAAAAATAAAAATACATTAGTTTCAATGAGAGCGTCTCCATAGAAACAAGGATAATTGACAGCATCCCCATGTCGTATTGTCAATAGAGAGGTGTTTGAAGCAAGTTTTCAATGTTGTTGACTTTACGGTTTTGTGGTAGGAACTAAAACTGATCAAGATGTAACTAAAGTAAATATTTTATCTGTTGAATATAAACATAAGGAAGGGCAGAGCGTGCGAGGTGTGTGTATGTGTGTGAGAGAGAGAGGTAAGGAGGGAGAGAGAGGAGGTAAGAAGAAGGGAGAGAGAGAGGGGATAAGAAGGAAGAGAGAGATGCATATATATATAGATACAGACATACAGATAGATAGACAGACAGTGAAACAGATAGAGGGAGGGACAGAGAGAGAGAGAGAGAGAGAGAGAGAGAGAGAGGAGAGAGAGAGAGAGAGAGAGAGAGAGAGAGAGACAGAGAGAGAGACAGACAGACAGACAGACAGACAGTCAGGCAGATACAGAAACAGAAACAGACAGACAAACACACCTGACAATTGCTGAAAATCTACGATCTTTCTACAACACAAGTAAGCTACATCAGCCATATCGCTTCTATATAGAAACAAAAAATTCATTTCTTTTTACCGTCAGCTATCCAGTAGCACAAATAAACATCACTATAAGTACTAAAGCCGATCGCTATGATAACAGATACGCCAATAACGATGTATAATTTGACCCCATGGAGCGATGAAAATCCCCCGATGCGGTGCTGCGCTATCACCTCTTAGCAACATGATGAAAGTTTACATCGGCACACGAAATGTTGCAGACCCGCGCCAAGCTGTTTTTGTTGGTTTGCTTGTTATAAGGTCATTGGGTGTTGTCTGAAGCAAGTAAACAAGGGTGAAAAAGGCCCCAGCGAGACGATATGTTTATTTTCTGGTTGATATGTAAAACAAATCTTAAACAGTCTCAAGTTGAGAAGTTACGGTGGTATAATATAATGTACCTTTACTATCGGTGTTTTCATTGCTGATATTGCAAGGTAGGCAAATCTGAGCGACAGAAAAAACCCATTGACGTATTCATTCGTGTATCTCTGTTCAAGAATGAATGAATGAATGAATATGTAACATTAGTTAGCGAGCTGTGTACAAGATACCCCCTCCTCCATTCCGTGGCTCTTGATTTATGCTAGGCTCTAACTACCAACTACCACGACAAAGTTTGCCAACTTCTTGCTCTCCAGACTTCTACGACTGTCCAGTTGCTAGTCCGAGTGCTCTTACAACTCGATTCTCGTCGTATAACCCATTAGTTGTTAATCTGAGCGCACCCGTTGTAAGTCGGCAGTTGGCGAAATTACAACGCAACCGTCGAGTTGACCAACGTTCTGTTGGCAGTTGGTAGTCTGAGCCTAGCATTGCATTTTCCTGCAGATTTTGTGACCAAATTCGCCAAATTAAAGTCTACATTTCAAACATTTGCTGTTAGCAAACATGCATGCACCGCCGGTTAAAGTAAAAACATGCACTATGCAATCTTTATATCTCATTTTGGCATTCCTCTCCAGACACATGACACATAAGAGATGTTTATATTCACTTTATCGACGGAACATGAATTTCGCTTATAGACCGAGCTCTTAACGCTATTCATATATCAATAAGAATTGCAGTTCGCTTAAATTACATTTAGCACCAATCGGCACAGATGGTTAAACCATTAAAGATAACTTAATCAGAAGTTAAAACGAAATTTATACAACACGTTAAGGAATGTTGAAAATAATAATAAAAAGAAACAATTTCCATAATTGCAAATGGTTACAGCGGTATTCTAGAAGAGTTTTACGGAGTTTCGACCCCCCCCCCTCCCCTCGCCTCATCTCGTGAATTTATTAGCAATATAAGTTTTTATTCATAAAACTAAAAAAAGAAAAAAAAAAAAAAGAAGAAAAAAAAGAGGAATAATAAAACATAAAAAAGAAGGAAAAAAAACTATTGGTAAAAAATTGATGAACCACATATTAATTTTATTCAAACCAAAAGTGCAAAACACAAACACAATAAATGGAGTTCCACTATTTATTCATATATATATTTTTTGGAAATATTTCGAAAACGGCTTTACATCGTATTATTTTAAACGACCCAGTACTTATAAATTTATTCAGCTCATGAACAATAAAATAATAAGTACACTAAGACAAATTAGCAAACTTTATAAAATGTTATTACTTTTCTGAAACAAATTCCAGGGGAGTAATTTAAAAAAAAAAAAAAATTGTTTATAAAAGGGGAGTGATTTTTAGCTCATGTTAAAATTTAAAGAAAATGACATAAGCAAAATAAATATAAATACTAATTATGGTAATATCTTAAATATGTCTTTATAATCTAAGTTAAGGGAGTAATTTAACCACTCGCCTAAATTTCTTTTTCACGGCAGTGTGTTGTAAAAAAAAAAGAAAAAAAGAAAAGAAGAAGAAGAAGAAGAAAAAAAGTGTTTTTAAATCTAGATAAGTTAAATGATTTGCTAGACTTGTGTGTACTAATCGCTATGACATGCATATCTGACAACACTGGTTTACGAACCATTAAACGTATTGCGTGCTACGACAACAAAGGGCTTACTGTAATAAACGTATATAAATTACCCGCTTAATAAGGTCCGAGGTAAAGTGCGCCCTTGTTTGCTGCACTCATTCTTCAGATTTATATCCCGAAATGTCACGACCTTGCAGCGTACTCGGTCACATGCCTGACATACTGAATTACGTCATTGCCCTGTTTGAGTGACAGTAGTGACAAATGTCAGTGGTAAAGAATATTTCATTAACTTAGTTTCGTGCTTATATCCAATTAAGTTTCAAGCACGCTGTCCTGGGCATACACATCAGCTATCTGGGCTGTCTGGTAAAGGATAAATCACCTAACTATCAGTTTAATGATTGCACTAATTGTTCACTTATGCAGGTTCAATAGTAACGTAGAGGTTTAAACTACTGGCATTTTTCCGAAGTATAAAAGACAAACGATATCTTATTACAAATTGTAGCTACCTTTGGATCAACTAAGTCAAATCAACCAATTAGCTCAATTTTCAATTTTGACGAACCATTCTAAATTATTATGCGTTAAAATTACCTTTAAAAAATTACGTAACATTTTCTATTTGGCTTTAATCCTACGGGACATTTGCAAATTCAGTAGCATCGGTCTACAGGCTGGTAAGTACTGGGTTGGGATCCCAGTCGAGGTATGGGATTTTTAATCCAGATATCGACTCCAAATCCTGAGTGAGTGCTCCGCAAGGCTCAGTGTTTAGGTGTAAACCACTTGCACCGACCAGTGATCCATGACTGGTTCAACAAAGGCTATGGTTTGTGCTATCCTGCCTGTGGGAAGCACAAATAAAATATCCCATGCTGCTAATCGGAAAGAGTAGCCCATGTAGTGGCGACAGCGGGTTTCCTCTAAAAATCTGTGTGGTCCTTAACCATATGTCTAACGCCATATAACCGTAAATAAAATGTGTTGAGTGCATCGTTAAATAAAACATTTCTTTCTTTTATTACAAAAGATATCTGTCCGAAACGGTGTTTAATGTAAACTTTATGCATATAAAAAGGGTATTTAACGTCAAACATAGGATTATTTTTGTATTAGAACTGGAAACTTTGCCGACTCGGTGGTAGGAGAGAAATCGTGTTTTTGTTATAGAGTTTGTCCTGACACTAGAGAGCGATCATGACTATCCAAATGTCAGTCTTTCTCAAATATCTGCCGATATAATAATATTGTATTATGCGTTACTAGGTAGGAAAGGGTCTCGTTAAGATAACCTGTGTCTGACCCTTCTGTATGTAGTCTAACTTCGATAACTCAAAATTGAAAACACAGAGAAATAGTGAATTCGAAGTTTCTAAATTCATTTGGGACATTTAAAATTGAAACTGCAAAGCAATTGAATTGCATCTTTCATGTGGGTTTTTTATGTTGGAGTGTCATTAAACATTCATTCATTCATTCATTCATTCATTTATTCATCCATCCATCCATACATTCATTCACTCACTCACATCTTTAAGTTGTTAAAATGTCCTGCACGTACATCAGGCTTCTTTGCGCAGAACCGGCCTCGGTGGCGTCGTGGCAGGCCATCGGTCTACAGGCTGGTAGGTACTGGGTTCGGATCCCAGTCGAGGCATGGGATTTTTAATCCAGATACCGACTCCAAACCCTGAGTGAGTGCTCCGCAAGGCTCAATGGGTAGGTGTAAACCACTTGCACCGACCAGTGATCCATAACTGGTTCAACAAAGGCCATGGTTTGTGCTATCCTGCCTGTGGGAAGCGCAAATAAAAGATCCCTTGCTGCCTATCGGAAGAGTAGCCCATGTAGTGGCGACAGCGGGTTTCCTCTCAAAATCTGTGTGGTCCTGAACCATATGTCTGACGCCATATAACCGTAAATAAAATGTGTTGAGTGCGTCGTTAAATAAAACACTTCTTTCTTTCTTTCTTTGCGCAGAATTTCGGTCTTATCTTTGTTCTGTCCGTTTCAGAGTTCAGAAACGGATCGCTTGTTGTTGTTGTTTTTGTTTTCCAAACCTGCCAAGATAATCATTTTAGAACTCTCGTGTAAACGAAAAAATGTGGAGAATTTATGTTCCCAAGTCCAAGAAACTTTCGCTCGGTTTTTCACATTTCGTTTTTCCTGCAGTAAAATACAATCTTGTTGGCAGTTGGTTCGATAACGCAAATACCAGCACCTGTGATTGTAATAAAACCTTAAAGTCTCCATAACACATTTAGTTCCAAAAGTTAAAAGTTTTGCTTTGATTAACGACACCACTAGATCACATTGATTTATTAAACATCGGCTATTTTTTTTTTTATACGTGACCTTAATGTAAACACTCTACATTTGTCCGTTAGCCGCAAGGGATTTTTTATATGTATTTTCTCACAGAAAGGACAACACATGCGACGGTCTTTGATATACCAGCTGGGATGGAGGAATCCCGCCCACTCTTCCTGTAACAGTTTTGGAGTCTCGACTCAGTAGTACGAGACCTTAACGCCATGGCAACGTCATACAACTGTATACGCTTTACCCCTGGGCTATGTCCCGCCCACTATTTATAAACACGCGGGGCCGGGACGCAGCCCAGTGGTAAAGCGCTCGCTTGATGCGCGGTCGGTCTAGGATCGATTCCCGTCGGTGGACCCATTGGGCTATTTCTCGTTCCAGCCAGTGCTCCACATTTGGTGTAACAAAGCTCGTGGTATGTACTATCCTGTCTGTGGGATCGTGCATATAAAAGATCTCTTGCTGCTAATCGAAAAGAGTAGCCCATAAGTGGCGACAGCGGGTTTCCCCTCTCTATATCTGTGTGGTCCTAAAAAGCATATGTCTGACGCCATATAACCGTAAATAAAATATGTTGAGTGTCGTTAAATAAAACATTTCCTTCCTTTCTTATAAACGAGCGATTCGACTGTATCACTTAATGTCTGTTTTCCAGGGTCCTGTAACAACGGCGTGTGTTTCAATGGAGGACAGTGCAGTGGCGGCTACAATAAAATGTGTTCCTGTCCTCCCGGCTTTCAGGGTCCTCGCTGTCAATACGGTAAGAATCGTTGGCTATTTTTGTTTTCGTTTTCGTTTTGTTTGTTTGTTTTCGTTTTGTCCACAGACCAGGCATAAGTTCAGCCAGCGAACGTTTTGCTAACGTTCGCGAACTATTTGATTGGTTCCCGGCGTGGCCATTCAATTTTGGTTTAACGTGAAGCTCATAAACCAGTCTAGCGGGCGTTTTTCTGCTCGGTCTTGTTGAACGTAGCCCTGGTTACTCATGTTTGTTCTCCACCCCCATGTATACAGTATACAGTATTCTCTTTTACCTATTATTTATTATTTTATGTAAGTATTGACACAA
>NC_054713.1:6395046-6437546 GCF_016097555.1 Gigantopelta aegis | reverse complement strand
CGTAAAACGTTCTTGATGTTTTGTACAATTATTCCAATGATTATACATGAAGTAATATAGCCGTGGAATTATTCGAGGCTCTCGACCAACTCCCATTCCAAAATAAAATAGTCCGGGAGCCCAGAGAGGTTTAATTAGCATTGCGAGTACAAAAGGTCTGAGGCCTGGAATATGTAGGTGTGGGCTGTGGGACCCCCAAACAGCCATTCTTAAGTGTCATCTCCTGTACCAATCCGAGGGGCCGCCCCTCAAAATACCCCAAATTTTAAGTTTAATTAGCATGGTTGAGTACACCAATCAAACCTACACCAAAATGTTCTCTGTTGATGTACTAATTAAGATCCACCATTCTTAAGTGTCAGCTCCTGTACTTAGTCCACTTACGAACGCCCCTAATTAGCACTAATTAGAAGTTTAATTAGCATGGTTGAGTACAACAACGAAACTGATGCCAAAATATTCTTTAGGGTACCCTGACTAAGGATCAGTGATTCTTAAGTGTCAAAACCTGTACTGAATCCTCTTAAGAACGGGTCAAAGGTCAAAATCCATCCAATTTCAGGTTTAATTAGCACAATCGAGTACATCAACGAAACTAATGTTAAGATTTTCTCTGTTGATGTACAAATTAAGATCCTCCACCATTCTTAAGTGTCAACTCCTGTACTTAATCCACTTAAGACTGCCACTAATTAGCACTAATTAGAAGATTAATTAGCATGACTGAGTACATCAACGAAACTGATGCCAAAATATTCCTTAGGGTACCCCCACTAAGGATCAATGATTTTTAAATATCAACCCCTGTACTGAATTCACTTAAGGTCAAAGGTAACAATTTGCCCAATATTAGGTTTATTAGCATCCACGAGTACATCAAAATATTAATATGTTCTGTGTTGGTATGATAAACAAGACCCACGATTCTTAGTCAACTCCTGTAGTTAGTCCACTTTAAATGCAATGAATGTGAAATGAAAATGTATGATTAATATAACTAAATAGTTTTCTATTTGATTGTAATATTATATGAATATGATGATATGACTATTTCCACATTTGAACAATGAAAGATTACATTTACTTGATCTACTCATTGCCTTTAATTCTCAATGTGAGTGTTATAGCAGTGAGACTTTTTGCATGAATGAGAGTAACTGTTGTAATAGTTATACATACGTTGATCCATTGTTTTTACCAGTGTCTGGTGAAATTCTGAATGTACTATTAGTTAACAATGAAAAGTCTGGTATACCAAACTTAAGATACAAGCTAGTTCACAGGGTCCATAGGTGATAGTTCTGGGCGATGTAATGGCCACTCATTTGAATAATAAATTTTGGTGAATTCTGTCCAAGTTGCGAGCCACATGATATACTTTCGATTCCACGCCATAACACATGACATAAAAATTGGATTTCTCCAAAACTACAGCATGAATAAAGAATGTGAGTATGTGATTACTATAAATGCAGTCGAACTCCAGGACTAGATCAAAACAGAAAGTGCGTCCCTAAATTTAAACTAAGTTATTAATGTGATCAAAATTCAACCCAAGGTTCATTTTTTTTATTAGTCACCAGACAGAAAGAAAATTATTGATCAAAACAGAACTTGAGTTCCAGTCTGGTTCCATTTCATTGCCTGCCAAAACAACTTTCACCTTCCTTAATCTTCATCCTCAGAAAGGACTGCCTCATCTTCAGATGATACTGTCATATCTTCCTCTTCAATGCTCTCATCACCAACGATCCCGTTTTCATCTGGATGAGGGTTTCTGGCAGTTGTGTTTTTTCATGGAATATTGGTTGATAATATCCATTGTAAAAATCCTAACCATTTGATGCAGTTGAATGTTGTTGGATATCAGTGAGATCGGCATTCACCCACATTTGTGCAACAAAGGATGCATGTTTCATATGAACGTTTAGCTCTGCCTCACATGGTGGAATGGCACTAGTATTTATGCCCTTCAGCTTCTCCAATGGATTCTTTGTCGTTGACTTTGGTCCATAACCCTTTTCAAATATCTTGTATCGAAAGGTATTGAGTGTTGTCTTGCTTGTATCCTTTGCTTCATAGATGCTAGCGGTAAATGTTTGCAGGGTATTTTGTGTGATATGACTGCTTCAATTGCCATATCTTCAAATGCTTTTTGTACCTTTGTATTATTTTCCAAATTAGCAGATGGTCTCAACTTTCCCTTGCGAACAAATGGTCCAGTGTAGTCACTACCAGTGAATGCATGGAATCCTGGTAGTGCTGCACATATCTGAGGGCCAAGTATCAAACTCAAACTTTCTGCAGTGATACAACATGATGACTGCTTTGTCAGTACCTGACGCACGGATGACTATGTCTCCTTTTACCCCAGTCTTATGAGTGTCATCAACTGCTTTTGCATGAAGGCATATTTTGGTATCTGCCTCCTCGTGGTTATTTCTAAGGTCATCGACCACATCACACTTGAGAACTCCATCTACAACTTTGAAATGATGGCATTCCCCTGGAATATCAAGGTAAAGCTGGCGGCTTCTAATTATTTGTGCATATTGCTGGTCCTGCCACTCCCTTGCCAGGAACTGTGAAAGTTGGGTTTTGAATGATCAAAAACTTTCTGTTATCTGCTCCTCTTCTGCCTCACTCCATATCTTTCAAAGATGGCTGTGTGTAGTTGTCAAAGACGAGGTGAATTTGAATGATAGACAATGCCATTGTTTGAATCAGAATGTTTCTTGCAAGTCCTCCGTAAGTTGACGGTAGACAGTGAGGTAATGTATGAAGGAGAAATTGGCCGTCTACAATGCATACACGTGTGAATTCGGGGTGGCCTTTTCCATCTTTCACCTCTGATTCCAATGAATGGAAGGGAGCGCTTTTTTCGGTTTTTGCCATTTTTCCATCTGTGCTGCACATTGACAATGGTACAGGTGTGAGTGAATATTCAAATATGAATGGCAAGTCCAGAGTCCGTTTGGTTGCTAGTAACACCAGGTGAACCATAAGATATCTTGTACTCTTAAGTTCAGCTATTCTGTGGTCTTTAGCTCTTTGATTCTTCACACAATCATTTGTAAAGGACTTTATCTTCTCTTCAAATCTGTTGAGATCACTAATGCAGAACTGTAGGAAATTCCCGAATCTTGTCACTGGCAGCCTTCCCTGTGCTTATGTTGAGCAGATAACAGGGAGTTTTTGATAACTGAACCCGAACAAAGGAGACCACAGGTCAATAGTCATGCCTTGAAATCGAGATCATTCAAAACCCAACTACCACAGTTCCTGGCCAAGTTGTAGATGGAGTTCTCAAGTGGGAAGTGGTCGATGACCTTAGACATAACTACAAGGAGGCGGATACCAAGATATGCCTTCATGCAAAAGCAGTTGATGACACTCACAAGACTGGTGTAAAAGGAGATACTGACATAGCAGTCATCATGCTGTATGACTGCAAAAAGTTTGAGTCGCCACTGTGGATTGATGTTGGTACAGCTGCCAAAATTAACCACAGATATACCAATATAATCACTATTTACCAGATACTTGGCCCTCAAATATGTGCAGCACTACCAGGATTCCATGCATTCACCGGTAGTGACTACACTGGATCATTTGTTCGCAAGGGAAAGTTGAGACTATCTGCTAAGCTGGAAAGGAATACCGAGGTACAACAAACATTTGAAGATATGGCGATTGATGCAGAACTCAGTCATATCATACAAAATACTCTGCAAACATTTACCGCTAGCATCTATGGAACAAAGGATACAAGCAAAACAACACTCAATGCCTTTTGATACAAGATATTTGAAAAGGGTTATGGACCAAAGTCAACGACAAAAAATCCGTTGGAGAAGCTGAAGGCCATAATTGCAAGTGCCATTCCACCATGTGAAGCAGAGCTAACCATGCATATCAAACATGCATCCTTTGTTTCACAAATGTGGGTGAATGCCGACCTCACTGATACAACTGCCAGAAACCCTCATTCCAGATGAAAACGGGATTGTTGATGATGAGAGCATCGAAGAGGATAACATGACAGTATTATCTGATGATGAGGTAGTCCTTTTTGAGGATGAAGATTAAGGAAGGTGAAAGTTGTTTAGGCAGGCAATGAAATGGAACCAGACTGGAACTTAAGTTCTGTTTTGATCAATAATTTTCTTAATGTCTGGTGACTAATCAGAAAAATGAACCTTGAGTTGAATTTTGATCACATCAATAACTTAGTTTAGATTTAGGGACATACTTTTCGTTTTGACCTAGTCGTGGAGTTTGACTGCATTTAGTATAATCATATACTCACATTCTTTATTCATGCTGTGGTTTTGGAGAAATCCCATTTTTATTTCATGTGTTTTGGCACAGAATCGAAAGTATATCGTGTGGCTTGCAGCTTGGACAGAATTCTGCAAAATTGATTATTCAAATGAGTGGCCATTACATCACCCAGAACCATCACGTATGGACCCTGTGAACTAGCTTGTATCTAAGTTTGGTATACCAGACTTTTCACTGTTCAACTAATAGTACACTCAGAATTTCACTAGACACTGGTGAAAACAATGCAACAAGTACGTATAACTATCACAACAGTTCATACAAAAAGTATCACTGTTATAACGCTCACACTGAGAATTAAAGGCAATGAGACGATCAAGTAAATGTAATCTTTCATTGTTCAAATGTGGAAATAGTCACATCATCATATTCATATAATATTACAATCAAATAGAAAATTATTTAGTTATATTAATCATACATTTTCATTTCACGCTCATTGCGTTTAAAGTGGACTAACTACAGGAGTTGACATTAAGAATGACGAATCTTGTTTACCATACCAACAGAGAACATATTAATGTTTTGATGTACTCGTGAATGCTAATAAACCTAATATTGGGCAAATTATTACCTTTGACCTAAAGTGAATTCAGTACAGGTGTTGATATTTAAAAATCATTGATCCTTAGTGGGGGTACCCTAAGGAATATTTTGGCATCAGTTTCGTTGATGTACTCAGTCATGCTAATTAATCTTCTACTTAGCGCTAATTAGTGGCAGTCTTAAGTGGATTAAGTACAGGAGTTGACACTTAAGAATGGTGGAGGATCTTAATTTATACATCAACAGAGAAAATTTTAACGTTAGTTTCGTTGATGTACTCGATCGTGCTAATTAAACCTGAAATTGGATGGATTTTGACCTTTGACCCGTTCTTAAGTGGATTCAGTACAGGTTTTGACACTTAAGAATCACTGATCCTTAGTCAGGGTACCCTAAAGAATATTTTGGCATTAGTTCCGTTGATGTACTCAACCATGCTAATTAAACTTCTAATTAGTGCTAATTAGGGGCGTTCTTAAGTGGACTAAGTACAGGAGATGACACTTAAGTATGGTAGATCTTAATTAGTATATCAACAGAGAAAATCTTAACGTTAGTTTCGTTGATGTACTCAATCGTGCTAATTAACCTTAAATTGGGTGGATTGTGACCTTTGACCCGTTCTTAAGTGGATTCGGTACAGGTTTTGACACTTAAGAATCTCTGATCCTTAGTCAGGGTACCCTAAAGACTATTTTGGCATCAGTTTCGTTGATGTACTCAACCATGCTAATTAAACTTCTAATTAGTGCTAATTAGGGGCGTTCTTAAGTGGACTAAGTACAGGAGATGGCACTTAAGAATGGTGGAACTTAATTAGTACATCAACAGAGAACATTTTGGTGTAGGTTTGATAGGTGTACTCAACCATGCTAATTAAACTTAAAATGTGGGGTATTTTGAGGGGCGGCCCCTCGGATTGGTACAGGAGACGACACTTAAGAATGACCGTTTGGGGGTCCCACAGCCCACACCTACATATTCCAGGCCTCAGACCTTTTGTACTCGCAATGCTAATTAAACCTCTCTGGGCTCCTGGTTTAAAAGTATGTCCTCATCATTTGTCAGTGTCAATTTAAACAAACAAACAAACAGACAAAAACAACAAAAATCCCCACACAAACCCAACACCCCGTAAAAAAAATCCCACAAAAACCCCACAAAAACAAACATAGTTACTCATAACTTGTTTCAGTTAATCCCAGAGCATGGATCTTTTGCATGAACTATGTGAATTAGTGTAAGTTGTTTAGCAGAATAGTTTAGTGAAACAGGGAAACCGAATTCAAAATGAAAAAAAGAAAGAAATGTTTTATTTAACGACACACTCAACACATTTTATTTACGGTTATATTGCGTCAGACATGGTTAAGGACCACACAGATTTTGAGAGGAAACCCGCTGTCGCCACTACATGGGCTGCTCTTTCCGATTAGCAGCAAGGGATCTTTTATTTGCGCTTCCCACAGGCAGGATAGCACAAACCATGGCCTTTGTTGAACCAGTTATGGATCACTGGTCGGTGCAAGTGGTTTACACCTACCCATTGAGCCTTGCGGAGCACTCACTCAGGGTTTGGAGTCGGTATCTGGATTAAAAACCCCATGCCTCGACTGTGATCCGAACCCAGTACCTACCAGCCTATAGACTGATGGCCTAACCACGACGCCACCGAGGCCGGTAAATTCAAAATGAAGACTGAAATATATGGCAGAGCATCGCTTCTGTTCTGTCTGTGAAAAAGTACATATAAAAGATCCCTTGTTGGAAACGGAACAATGTATCCCATGAAGTGGCGACAGCGAGTTTCTTCTCTCAATATTTGTGTCTGACGCCATATAACCCGTAAATAAAACGTGTTGAGTGCGTCGCTGAATAAACCATTTTCTTCCTCTGAAAACTATATGTACATGTTAGAAGTACAATATTTGACATCCAATAACTGATGATTAATTAATTAATTTGCTCTATTGGTATCGTAAACCAACAACACCCCACTCCCGCCCGAAAACACAAACAAAAAACTCCCACAACAAACAAACAACAAAAACAACAAACACCCCCATTTCAAAAACAAACATAAAACAGAGAGAAAAAGGCCCAAGAACCCCTAATCTCTCACCCCCTAAAATATCAGTGAAATAAAAGTGTTATTAGTCACTCAGTGACGATAACACATTTTTGGGTGAAAATTTAACTCTTTCACTATAAAATGTGTTATCGTCACTGTAGAAAGTGTTATCTTCACTGTCAGAATGCCGGAACTATTTTACTGCTGGCATTTTAAAAATAAAGGTAAGTTGCCAAAAGTTATATAAAAAAAAAAAAAAAAATTTTTTTATTATTTTTTTTTTTTAATCAGATATGATTTATATCTCATCTCGTGAAGTTTGCAGTCATATCACACATATCATATTTGACCAAAAAACCCAAAACAAAACATGAAATACCCTCTATGTACTATCTGTCCTGCTTTATGATAATTTATTAACACGACTATAGTCACGTTCTCGTGTTTATATTGACCGTTTTGTGTTGCCAAACGTTCTAATCGGCGCGTCCTTATTTAACTTTCTCTCTTCCCTCTAACAATTCTCTCTCTGCGTTTCCTATGGACAACGGAACCAGGTGAGGGACTAATTGAACTAGACTATATCCAAATGTTCCTCATATTTTGACAGTGTAATGATTGTTATCACGGACAAGTGACACACTTTCCTTTGAAGCGGGCCGCTAAATGAGATAATTATCGCACACACTATTTCCAGAATGTAGCCATATGTCAACGGTCAGTGCAATCCGCGGCTTTGATGTTTCGCGTTAATGATTTACTTCCTACAATATTGAGAGAGCTGTCCGTGTCAATTTATTGGAGTCAGGAAAACCAGAGAAGTGGTATTGTATGTTTTCAGTGTAAAAAAACCCCGGACGAAACAAAGTTGTTTTGTTTAACAACACCTAATTGATTTATTAATCATCGGCAATTGTATGTCAAACAATATGTAATTTTGACATATAGTGTTAGAGAGGAAACCCGCTACATTTTTTCATTAGTAGCAAGGGATCTTTTATATGCACCATTCCAGAGAAAATAGCACATACCACGGCCTTCGATATACCAGTCGTGGTGTAGTGGCTGGAACGAGAGAGAGAGAGAGAGAGAGAGAGAGAGAGAGAGAGAGAGAGAGAGAGAGAGAGAGAGAGAGAGAGAGAGAGAGAGAGAGAGAGAGAGAGAGAGAGTGAGAGTAAGAGTGTATGAGAGTGAGTGTGAGTGTGTTGTATGTGTCAATTTACTGAAGTCAGGAAAACTAGAGAAATGGTATGAAAACCCCCCGGAGGAAACAGGATCGGCTGCAGGGGTACAGGTAGCTCGTGTGTTTACCGACCTCGGTGGTGTCGTTGTTAAGCCATTGGACATAAGGCTGGTAGATACTGGGTTCGCAGCCCGGTACCGGCTCCCACCCAGAGCGAGGTTTAGCGACTCATTGGGTAGGTGTAAGACCACTCCACCGTCTTCTCTCTCGCTAACCACTAACAACTAACCCACTGTCCTGGACACACAGCCCAGATAGCTGAAGTGCGAGCCCAAGTCAGCGTGCTTGAACCTTAATTGGATACAAGCACGAAAATAATTTGAAACCCTCCCAACAAAACAACAATTGTGGTCTACTAAGTATAATAAGTAGACCGCGGCTTGAGGACACACCAGTTTGGGTATAGGCTGGAAGCACTCAACCGACGGAGCAAAATCCCGTCCATTAAAGTTATGAGGAGAGGGTATGAAACCACATGGATCCGTGCCTAATTCTATTACTTCGCAGTTTTTCATTATCTTTTTTTGATAACCTCTCTACTCCGAATGATCTGGAGTTAAATCGGAAATAGCATAAAATAAAAAATAAAATATTATGCTCTTTCGTTTACGCTGCATTTTTTTTTTTTTACCCACTGGTCGTTATAAGATGTAAAGTAGCTCCTTCTAATCAACACAATTCACTAGCACCATGACTGGCATATCAAAGGTCATGGCATGTGCTATCCTGCCTGGGGGATAACGCATATAAAAGGTCCCTTGCTACTAATGGAAACATGTTACGGGTTTCCTCTCTAAGATTATATGTAAACAAAATTATAGCCGATGATTAATAATTCAATGTGTTCTAGTGGTGTCGTTAAACAACAACAACAACAACAACAAAAGACAAACCCTATTTCATTCACTAGGGTGAAAAATAATTTTCCCCTATATAATAATTATGAAAAGACGATTCGACATTTTCCGTGTACTACGGAAACTGTCGGAAACGTTTTAATAACGTCAACAAACACAATCTGATGACGTCGCTGTTGCTTAGCGGCGTACCTGAATACCACGACTGTATCTTGTACTTGAGAAACCACGTCTTTGTTGTTATTATGAAATCTGAAGACTACAGTTACTGTTTGGAAGCTTGGTAAGTTATATACCTTTATTTGATTACCTTAGATACATGTAATACTGGAATGTCACCACAACTGGACAACGGCCGTGGTATGTGCTTTCCTGCCTGTGGGAAAGTGCATATAAAAGATCCCTTGCTGCATTAGAACAAATGTAGCTGGTTTCCTCTGATGATCCAATAGGCGATGATTAATTAATCAATGTGCTCCAGTGGTGTCGTTGCACAAAACATAATTTTTTTTACTGAAATGTATTAATACTTAATGATTTAAAATTATTATTAACAACATCAGGGACGGCACACTGTAAAAAATAGTGGTACGGATCGAGGTTGCCAAACTCTCCTTTCAAATTCACCTATGAAGGAGCATACACAAAAAAAAAGGAGAAAAAAAGTGGTACAGCCATGCCCATACTGTCTGCGCCGCCCCTGAATGTACACTAATTATCTGCATATTAGGTCTATATTTATAAAGAACAATGGGGAATGGTTCTTAACGCATTTCGTGCTAATACTCAACCGCCATGCCTAAAGTATTTTATAAGACATACTAAACCAAGAAAGAAAGAAACAAAAAAACACAATAATAAGCCTGCAGTAAGGTACTTTTTCTTTATTTATTGACCGGGCTCAGTCGGTCGAGTGCTCGCTTGAGGTGCTTGCGTCGCAGGATCGAACCACCTCGGTGGATCCATTCAGCTGATTTTTTTTTATTATGATTTTTTTTTATCGTTCCAACCAGTGCACCACAACTGGACAAAAGCCGTGGCATGTGTTTTCCTGTCTGTGGGAAAGTGCATATAAAAGATCCCTTGCTGCATTAGAAAAAATTTAGCGGGTTTCCTCTGATGACTACGTGTCAGAATTACCAAATGTTTGACATCCAATAGCCGAAGATTAATTAATCGATGTGCTCCAGTACTGTCGTTAAACAAAAACAAAACTCTTTTCATTGACCGATAAAATGTAGGCCTATGTCATAGGTTATTAAGATGTAGGCTATCTAATCCAACTAAAGTTGTTATATTTGAATAGCCGTGTCTATTAAAATGTGGATTGAAATGAATTTCTGAAGTAGGCGCGTGTGCAGGAATTTATTCAAGAAGGGTCTAGTGTGTGTGTTTGTGTGTGTGTGTGTGTGTGTGTGTGTGTGTTAAGTAATGTTCACTCAGAAAATATATAGAAAAAAGAAAAGTAATTTTGTAGAGGAGGGAGGGTTTTCGGCCCCAAAAACGCCTCTCCTTGCACACGCGCTTGTAAAGATAAAAGTTTGGGGGTTTTTTTAGACACAATTTTGTAACTTGGAGGTACAACGGATCCCCCCCTCAAAAAAAAAATCGAAGGGCCACCAAAAGCAAGATGATTATAAGCACGTATTGATGATTAGGGGCGGGACGTAGTCCAGTGGTAAAGCGTTCGCTTGATGCGCGGTCGGTTTGGGGTCGATCTCCGTCGGTGGGCTCATTGGGCTGTTTCTGTCAGGGGCGTACCCAGCCATTTTTGATGTGGATTCCAAATTTACAGTCGAGCACCGAAGGTGCGAGTGTTGTAGGGGGGTCTGGGGGCATCCCCCCCCCCCCCCCCCCATATACAAGTTTTGAAACCTAGACGTCATATGGTGCACTCTGGCGACCTTGAGAACTAATTTTACACCTATAAATAAACTTGGAAATCGCAAGTTTTAATGCGGCAATTTGTAAAATGTCTGAACTATAAATAGCATCAGTGCATCGTCTGAGTTGCATCTCACTTTAAAATATCTTTAGCTGAGTCCTGGTATGAAAAAGAGTACATCTACATGTAGATCTACCTGTGCCTTTACTTATGCATTTACTTGCAAATAACTGGTTAATACTGGGGGTTGCCAGGAACACTTAGGTTAACTGACTGCCATATATAACTGAAATACTGTAAAAAAAATGGCGTTAAACCCAACTCAGTCAATCAAAACCTGTGCCTTGTCAGCAGCTGCACATGCATATAGATCTACGTTGTATTAATGCACTGGTAAATATTTAGCGGATCATAAATAATGCACTCGACATGGTAATTGGTATAGAAGAGTCGAGGTTAGAGTTTATTTTTCTTAGACCTACAGCAAAAAAAAAATGGCATATAGTTAGAACACCGGGGAATAATTCCCATCGAATAAAACATGGTAAAATATCTCTCCTAACTGGTATAGATTTTGTATCAGGGGATCGAGGTTACATTGAATCAACTTATTTTTCTTATTCCAACTCAAGCACGCTGAGCATAAAAAAATCAAATCTGGGCTGCATGGTCCAGGACAGAGCCAAGTTAATAACATACGTGTCAGAGGGGATTCTATACCCATTCCCTTAAGAACTGGAATAACCCTGTACACCGATTATCCGATGGCTTAACCAATGCTCGAGGCCCTAACTGTATATCTATTAGATCTCTCTGTTAAATGTGCTCGTTCAGATTCCTACACCCAAAACATTTAGTCTTGGACCAGCCTCGGTGGTTTCTAGGTATTCAGAGATACGATCTTATATAAGTATATATTAATATAGCACGTTAGTTCTCTAGAAACACAACAAAAACACAATACACTTTGGAATCTGTATTAATCTACGCTGACAAATGTACAGCCGTAGTAGTTAATTAATAACAGCAATAATAACAACCCAGAACTGATCACTTAATTAGTTAATCTCTAGTGTCTAGTTACACAATATGCGAATCACTTCACCGTTACACCACACCCACACGTGTGATAATTGAGAAACGCTTCCAGGAGAAGTTAATTAATAAAATAATTACAACACCACTCCTAACTGGTTAATTTTTAATTAACCCTTACTACTCGTTCAGTAACGTGTGATAATTTAGGAACGCTTCCAGGGGAACTTAATTAATAAAGGAATTACAGCTCTATTCCTAACGGGTTCATTTTTAATTAACCCTAACTACTCATTCAGTAACCTTGTGACACAGAATTAATATTGGTACCTATCACAATAAAGACAATAACCTACAGTGTACCTAGGTCGTCTAGGATGACTGGCTAAGCTTTATATTACCAAATACTCGTATAATGTTAGAACAAAAAGTCTACGATTTACTTCGTCAGATGACCGAAGACACTGTCTAAAGAATATTGGTATAATACAGTATTAAAATATTTAAACGTCACATCAATCACATCAAGGTTATACACAGAGCAGAAATAATATATTTACCAGTCCAAACGGACAACGTTCCCCCTGGACGCCTTCCAAATGTTTTTTTTCGATATCTCTAAATTCTAGCTATTTATTATAAATCAGGATTTTGCCTGGGGGTACAAGGCGGTACCTCACGTATCATCTCATTTTCTACCTCTACTAGAGTCGGTATATTTCTCTCTGATCGTCAGTCTGGCTGTCGCCAACCGCGAGCAATCTCCTGGCCATAAACAGCACTACCGGAGATATTACGTAACTACTAGCCACATGGCCTCCGCACCTGGCTGGGTGTGTATTAGGCGTACCGATCGAGGACCGTCGCGCAGAAGTATTACGTAACAAGTTGCCCATCTGGGCTTAAGTGCAATGAAACTGCACACGGCCCTCTAACACAATTAAAATCGCCACAGGCGAAACAAATTTAAGAGCATGTACCGTCACAATACGTAATGCACCTTGTGTGACATCATGTAGATATGCCGTCAGAGTGAGACATTCTAGTCTATGTGCATGTGTGTGAACTTAATAATGTGCCATTATTCTACAATTTGGTTATCCCTCTCCTTTTCTCTCGCGCGCACGCTTTTCTGGGTTTTTTTTTAGAATTTGTTGTTGTTGTTGTTGTTTGTTTGTTTGTTTGTTGTTTTTTTTTGTTGTTTTTTTTTTTTTGGGGGGGGGGGGGGAATGATGTGGACGCCACTGCGTACTTGCGTACAGGCATATACGCGCCTTTCTGTTTCTAGCCAGTACACCACGACTGGTATATCAAAGGATGTGGTATGTGCTGTCCTGTCTGTGGGATGGTGCATATAAAAGATCCCTTGCTACTAATGGAGAAAATGTAGCGGGTTTCCTCTCTAAGACTATATGTCAAAATTACCAAATGTTTGACATCCAATAGCCGATGATTAATAAATCAATGTGCTCTAGTGGTGTCGTTAAACAAAACAGACTTTTTATTGGTGTTTAGTGGGGTACATGTAATATCACGTTTCTGTGGAAGTTTACCATATGCGTGTACTTTTAAATACTGTAGATGCCATTTTGTATGTTGCACCCTCTCCATGGATACAGGAGGTGTCCCTTTTAAATCATGCACCTCCTCGCTAGAACAATTCTGCATCCGCTCTTGACATTGCAGATATTCTCAGCAAACTAACAAAAATATTAAAAAGGAAAAGGAGGAAAACATCTAATAAAAAGTGGGTAACCTAATCCTTGAAAAACGAAAGATCCATTACATGCACTTCCAATACCACGCAGTATTTTAAAGTGGAGGCAGTCAGACCTTTCACCTTTAAATATTTACACGCGCGGTGCTGTAAACGACATGCAGTGATTCAACACTGCAGCATATTTTTTACACATACAGACATTAAGCGGGACGCGGAACAGGCGTAATAAGTTTGCAGCTTCCATTTAAATGGACCATTTAGAACCGTAATTGTGTACACAGGGACGCAGACAGTGTATGTGTCTCAAGACAAACGTGGTGTCTAGACAAACCATTAAAGAATACCAAATTCTTCTTCTACTTCTTTTTCTTTGACCTTTTCTTCATCCCCCCTCACCTTGTTCATCATCATCATCATCATCATCATCATCATCACCACCACCACCACCACTACCATCATCGTTTTAATCTTCTCTTCATTGAGCTATTTCTCTTTCCAGCCAGTGCACCACGACTGGTATATCAAAGGCCGTGGTGTGTGTTATTATGTTGGTGGGAATGTGCAAGTATACGATCCCTTGTTATTAATGGAAACATTAACGGGTATTCTCTCTAAGACTTTATGTCAAAATTACAAATGATGAACATCCAATAGCGATGATTAATTACTCAATGTGCTCTAGTAGTGTCATTAAGCAAGACAAACTTTAAATTTATTTTCTTCCTCTGCTTCTTCCTGCTATTCTTCTTCATAATCACCATTATCATCATCATCATCATCATTATCATCATCATCATTATTATCAACTTCTTCATTTTCTTCGTCGTCTTGTTCTTTCTTAACTTTCTTTCATTCTTTTCCATCATATTCTTCCTTTTCTAATTACGTGTATAACAAAGAGTCGTTGTATGGAGTTCATATGCTCCTTTACTCACGTTACTGGCCTCGGTGGCGTCGTGGTTAGGCCATCGGTCTACAGGCTGGTAGGTAGTGGGTTCGAATCCCAGTCGAGGCATGGGATTTTGAATCCAGATACCGACTCCAAACCCTGAGTGAATGCTCCGCAAGGCTCAATGGGTAGGTGTAAACCACTTACACCGACCAGTGATCCATAACTGGTTCAACAAAGGCCATGGTTTGTGCTATCCTGCCTGTGGGAAGCGCAAATAAAAGATCCCTTGCTGCTAATCGGAAAGAGTAGCCCATGTAGTGGCGACAGCGGGTTTCCTCTCAAAATCTGTGTGGTCCTTAACCATATGTCTGACGCCATATAACCGTAAATAAAATGTGTTGAGTGCGTCGTTTAAATAAAACATTTCTTTCCTTTACTCATTATGAACACCTTCACTAGTAAATAATGCAGATACTTGAGCTATGCTACACTACTGGAACAAAATAGTATCCAAGTTCTAGATTGACGGAAGGAAGGAAGGAACTGTTTTCTTTAACGACGCACTCAACACATTTTATTCACGATTATATGGCGTCAGACATATGGTTAAGGACCACACAGATATTGAGAGAGAGGAAACCCGCTGTCGCCACTTCGTGGACTACTCTTTTCGATTAGCAGCAAGGGATTTTTTTTATATGCACCATCCCACAAACAAGACAATACATACCACGGCCTTTGTTACACCAGTTGTGGAACACTGGCTGGAACGAGAAATAGTCTAATAGGTCCACTGACGGGAATCGATCCTAGACCGACCGCGCATCAAGCGAACGCTTTACCACTGGGCTACAAGTTCTAGATTGAACACATAATTATTTACATTATATATTCATTAACACAAGTATATTTTTGTTTTAAAAAAAGGCAACAAGAGCTTTGCTTCGAGTTACTGTAATGGCATATTGTATTTCTTAACATCAATTTTCTCCACGGAAATATCTCTGGATTGTAAGAAGCCTGGCTTAAAAAATCAGTTTAGCTGCTTGGTTGAGCCTATAATCGTGGTTCTCCTTTAACCTGGTACATGCGATTCAGGTGCTAAATTCGAACCACATGAACATCAGTGGAGATCCCGGCGGCTTCGGTGACTAACGAATTGTGTAATTAATTTTACCCAAAGATACACCGCCAGATGTTTGGCACAACCTCTGCTCCTCCGCCTCGTGTTCGAAATATGTCACTACTTATCAAGACGGGTATTAATACACGCCCCGAGAAGTAAATCTGGTTGTTAATCTCAGTGTAGCGTCATCACGCTGGTTGTAACATAACATGTTTAGCATGATGGTCTTTTAATTAACGTGTACAGGTGTAGAAAGCAAATCACCGTCAGATTGTATTGCCCTTTCTTTCTTTCTTTCTTTGTTTCTCTGTGTTTTTGTCCATTTCTTTTTTTCGCGCGCTGTCGCTGTCGCCTTTCGTTCCGCGTTTTGGATGGTGGGTTTAAAACGGAATGGTGGACTAGATAGTACATGTACTCAGTCTCCACTACCATGTTTTAAGCATAATATTCATCTCATTTTAGAGTCTTTTCCTTATACCATTAATAATAAGGGTCCAAAAGCGAAGCCTTGAGGCAATCCAATATATGTGTGTAAAATAACGACATCGTGCTTTTGATGTGTTTTTCACTTTAGACAGACCGCTCAGGGCCCCGTTCCACGAAGCGATCTTAGCCTTAAGATCAACTTAAATGCATAGGGTAGCTATGTGCTTACGGTAATTTTAGAGCTAAGATCGCTTCGTGGAATGGGATCCCGATCTCTAAGGCGTATTCCAGATAAACCGTGATTGAACCTTACTTGGATATGAGAACACGCATACAGATATATATTTACTTTGATTTCCGGTCATTTCGCAGCGTGAACCACACATAAATACATTACATACATTTATATTTATTATGCAAAACCAAAATCCAGCCTGTGCTCGTGCGGTATGCACATTTGTTCATGATTATACATGTAATGCCCATAATTAGTCCTTATTTAGTCATTAGAATATTATGATGTTTGTATGTGTCTTGTTTGTGCATATGTTTTGCATCTAGTTCCGTATGTGGAATGTCTATATGCAATAAAGTTTTATTTTTATCTTTTATCTTTACCAATACACATTAATATAATAAATGGCAACTGTTGTAAAAATTAAAATATGTTTTCTATTTTGTCTCACTATTTGAGCCTTCATTATAAACGTACTTAAGTTAGTACAATCGTTTATTATTACGGGGTTTAGCATTGAAAGGACAGACCCTAGTTTTTAAACACTACAGCATATGTTTCACTATTAGAGACGTTTATGATCACTGAAATAAAAGAAAGACTTATATTGTATTGTTTAGGTTATCTATTTCCGTAGAACCGAAGTGTTTCTGATCATCCCGTTGTTTTTAATATTACAAAAAGCATTTTTCATATTTTAGAAAATGCACGTGCATCTGAGAAGTAGCGGTTATTGATTAGAGTTCTAGTCTATTTTGTAAAGGATATTTTCCAGTTTTACCGGTACAGACTCTTGTTTCACTCTGTTATATCTGTGTGTTACAGGTTTGTAGATTAACTAAACTTGGTGTCCATTTTTACGAGTTGAAACTAGGGTCTACGCCTTTAATAAACACACTTTACATTTATCTTGGATGGCAATATTTTGTTTGTGGTTATTTTTAATGATTACGTTTTTTTAAAATACGTATTTCTTAATTCATGAAATTTGGTTTACATGTATTATTCAGTAGAATGTGCATTTCTGTCTTAATAATATTTGGACAAAAGGTACAAGATTTGAGCACTCAAATCAATTATGTAATCATCATTATTTACACGGTCTTGCAAATGTGGAATGCTTACATTCAATAAAGTTTACCTTATCTCATCGTTATCAGCTGGAGTAACTAAGGGATCTCGTGTTAAACTTCCTCTGCCAAAAGACTAATTTCAAAGAACTTAATACACATTTCAAAGAAAGCCCATGATCATTTGTTGTATGCTTCAGTCGACAAAATGTCAGTAATCGCGTATGTTTTATTTTTGAAAGGTGGCGAAAAGACTGAAGTGTACGAAAGTGTCAGACGTAATCTCCCCTCCCCCTCCCTCCCCCTCCCAGTTGGAGTTCACACGTTTCATTCTCCACGTGCCCAGTTGAAGAATGTGCTCGCTATTAATTGGTCACACCTTGAGTCCTTGATGTCAATTAGCGCCATTTTACGACAGAGTTCACTCCCGCTCTCGCTTCAAGTAAGAATTATGCCACGTACCAGATGAGGGAATCCAATTTGAAAATGATACCCACATGTTCGAGTTAGTTTATGGCAGATTATCTTTTCCCCCCACTAAATTTAGATTCACAGAATTTTAAAACGTTTTCTTTGTTTTTATGTTTAAAAAAGTAATAACGCTAGAAAAGAAACCTGGCTTTACTAAAGTCGCAGCTCTAGTTTCAACCCGTAAAAATGGACTCTAAGTTTAGTTAATCTACAAACCTGTAACACATCTAGATAAAGATAGAATGAAACAATAGTATGTGACGTTGAAACTGGGAATTATAGTTACAAAGTAAACTACAACTGGTCTCCATAACCATTTTCAAGACGAGACGTAGCCCAGTAGTAAAGCGCTCACATGATACGCGGTCGGTTTGGGATTGATCCCCGTCGGTGGGCCCATTGGGCTATTTCTCTTTCCAGCCAGTGCACCACGACTGGTACATCAAAGGCCGTGGTATGTGCTATCCTGTCTATGGGATGGTGCATATAAAAGATCCCTTGTTGCTAATCGAAAAGAGTAGCCTATGAAGTGGCGACAATATCTGTGTGATCCTTAAACATATGTCCGAAGCCATATAACCGTAAAAAAAATGTGTTGAGTGCGTCGTTAAATACACCATTTTCTTCCTTCCTTCCATAACCATTTAAAAAAATATCCCGCATTAAAAAAAAAAACCCCGCATTTCGTTGTATTAAAAAGACCAGGATGACCAGATGTATGGAAATAGATATTCTGAAAACAAATCTAAGTAATGTCTGAATTAAATTATCAAAAATCGCTCCAAAAATTACGCCGTAGTGTTGAAAAACTAGGATCTGTCGCTTTAAGAAGTGTAGAGACCTACGCAAATATAGACGTATACTAGTATATCACATTAAACGGTTACTGGGCTACAGACTTCCTCTGGACACATTAAAGGTACACGCACTTTCATGGTCACCCACAAACGCTATGTTTACCTTTTAATCACAAGATGGTACCGATCAACACGTAAGAGCAATCGTCCATATGTAGTCATTGTGATTTAGCTTTGTCACGCGAGGTTGACCTTAAAACACGACCCATTTGTTCAGATCCCAGTAGCCTATGAGTCTAGCCAGTACACCGTTCGACGGCCACGAACGATGGCGTCTTAATAAAATGATTAACGGTGATTTTTTAAAATTAATTGACCATGATTGACAATTAATTAATTCCATTGAACCCAGATCCTGGGGATATCAGACTTGGAGTTTCAGGTTACCCACTGGAGTCATCTCGGGGCTATGGGTCGCTGATCAGTTACAACGGTAGCGGTTATCTAAACGTGGTTGGGTAATCAGAAACAAATTGAAATTTCCCGTGAACTTTAGATAAAAGAAAGACGCATACCGGTTGCCTTATACACATCGGTTTAATCTCTTTCTCTCTCTTGTCTGCCTGCCTACCATTCCCTCTCTGTCTCTCTCTCTCTGTCTGTCTGTCTGTCTGTCTGTGAACCCCTTCCACTTTTTGGCACCTTTTTACGCCAGCCAGATAGTTTTTCTTTAGTTTTTCAGTGTCATTTAAAGCTGCAGTCTCGGATGTAACCATTTCCCCCCCCTTTTTTCTTTTATTATAACACTCCATTTTTCCTCAGTGTTAGGATATATTCGATATTTACTGTACTGTACATCACACGATCCCCCACCTCTACCTCGCTTCACCCACCCCCTCAACCCTCCTTCCCACAACCCCCACAAACCACCCCCAATCCGATCAATTTGTTACCTAACCATTACTTTTTATTTTTTTGCAGAACACCATTTTTCCTCATTGTTTGGATATATTCCGTATCTGCAGTACATTACCAGACCCAACACCGTCACCCAGTCCCCCCACCTTCACCCCACTTCCCCCAAACACCCTCACTGCCCTAAAATTATTTTTAAAAATCTTGATTTGAAAATGAAGGAAAGGAATGCTGTTTCACTTGTTCCGTGTTACAAAATATTGTGGCAGGCTTGTATGTTGTTTATAGTCTAATGACGATAATCGATAACATCGATAACACTAGGTGGTATTAAAACAGCCCGGCTGCGAACAAGCTTCATGCTATCAAGCCAGTCTTGGGATAGTGGCAGTCCTCCTATAGGCAGTGCAGGAAGGATGAAATAGTATTGTGTCACGCTCGAATCGGTCATTCTTACTTGACCCATTCATTTGTCTTGAAGAAAGATCCTCCACCTCAGTGTGATCACTGTCAGTGTACTCAGAGACGGTACGCCACATTTTTTTGTGGAGTGTACTCATCATAAAGAAATTAGAAAAGATATATTTGGTAAAGATTTACGTGATACTGACTTTCATTCTAAATTTTAATATTACCTATCTGTGATGTTTGTATTTTTTGCACAGTTCTTTACACTGTGTTTTTATTTTACTCTTGAATTTTTATATTGATGTTGCTCATCACTTAAGTTTTGCCTTTACCATAGTTGGACACCCAATAGCTGATGTATTTTTCGTGCTGGGGTGTCGTTAAACATATATTCTATTCTATTCTATTCTATTCTGTTCTGTCTGTTCTGTTCTGTTCTGTTCTGTTCTATTCTATTCTATCTATACAACAGCCCAATACATCTGCCTTTCTAACAAATCATTTTGACGGCAGATTTGTTGGACTAGTATGCAAACTGATGTTCTAATATTTTGCATTTCATTTAGTAAATGATGCAGCAGACATAATGTGGAGGAATGAGTTTGTAGCTAACTGTAATTATGTTTGTATTTCGTTTATATTAAAGTCGCAGACCCTAGTTTCATCTCCTAAAAATGGACACTAAGTTTATTTAATCTACAAACCTGTAACACACTTGGATAAAGTTACAACAGAGTGAAAGAAGAGTCTGTGACGTTAAAACCGGAAACTATCCTTTAAAAATAGACTAGAACTCGAATCAATAACGGCTACTGCTCAGACGCACGTGCGTTTTTAAAAACATGAAAAAATGCGTTTTGTGATATTAGAAAACAACAGGATAGCCAGAAACACTTCTGTCCTATGAAAATGGATAATCTAAACAATAAAATAGAAGTAATGTTTGATTTTAATGATCATAAACGGATCTAACAGTGAAAAAATATACTGTAGTGTTTAAAAAGTAGGATATGTCCCTTTAAATTCTGTTATTATATTGTGAGGTGAGACCGTGAGATTGTTAAAACTGTAGTTGTGTTTGTATTTTGCATTAGTAAATGATGTTATAATTATTATAGCATTATTTACTAATGCAAAATTGGAAGATGATAATACTATAGTAGACGAGAGTGTCAGTTTATTAAAACTGTAGTTGTGTTTGTATTTTGTACTAGAAAACAAGGTTATAACATGGTGAGGCTAGACTGTCAGTTTATTAAAGGCATATTGTCACAGACCACTGACCTATTAAGAAAATATTATTTGCATTTAAAAAATTTTTAATTTGTCCGTAAACATACTTTATTCAACATCTACATAGCCACCATACTCCACTTATTAATGATATTTTGTGCAAATATTTGAATTATGGCAATGGTCCATAATTAAAAAACTAAAATTTGCCGAGAGGGTTAAAAGGGATTTCACTCCATCATGGTTCAGTTAGGATGATGCGATATCTAGATTTGGTTTTCAAAACTTAATGTAATTTTCATTTATTATCCACTTTTAGTGAAATAAGGTCCTTACATCCGTGGCAGCATGCCTTTAAAATTGTAGTTATGTTTGTATTTTGCATTAGTAAATGTTTTAATATTGCGAGGCGAGACTGTGAGCTTATTATAAAAAAGTGCAGTTGTGTTTGCATTTTGTACCAGTATAAAAGCCGTTATAATATGGCAATGCGAGAATGTAACTTTAACAGACCGCTAAAATACCGCCAGAGTTCAAACCACTCAACGTTCCAGTAAATAACGAATTCAGACGAGTTCAAAATCCAACAAACCATAAAGTATACAAGGTGCGCTACCTCGTGTGACATCCCCTGGCCTCCGTTGTCTCCATTTCTAAAGACGTCTGTTGGTTTTGACACGAGGTCGGTCAATACCGCCAACTGTCTCGATAATGAGTACGTCTACTGCTCCTGGACAAATGAGGTTTTTGTCGCTCTTCGCGGGTTTTTTGTTGCTCTTTGCGGGGTGGATGGGTCAGAAATCAAATGATTAGAGACCATGAGGGTAACTATAGACGCACGTGGTTTGTTTGAGGGAGACTGGGCGTCGACGAGTTCGATTGAGATAATATGTAAAAAGATGAAATTAAAACTGCTATTTAGTTAAATGGTCTGGAGAAGTAGCAGAGAGGATTCAGGTGAACTTGTAATTTATGTAGAAGTAAGTAACCTATATGGTTAAAGTTTGTTTTGTATAACGACACCACTGGAGCACATTGATTAATTAATCATCGGCTATTGGATGTCAAACATTTGATAATTCTGACTCGTAATCATCAGAGGAAACCTACTATATATTTTTTTTCTTCAAATTTTCTAATGCAGCAAGGGATCTTTTATATGCACTTACCCACAGACAGAAAAACACATACCATGGCCTTTGCCAGTTGTGGTGCACTGGTTGGAACGAGAAAAAATCCAATCAGCTGAATGGATCCACCGTTGTGGTTCGATCCTGGGATGCAAGCACCTCAAGCGAGCACTCAACCGACTGAGCTAAATCCCGCTCCTAACCTATATGGTTGCAAATTTCATATTCTGTCTGCGTATGAACATTTCTGGGTAAAAAAATCACTGGGTTGCTCTTTTCACATACCTTTTTTCCTTCCCCCCATCCCCCATAAAACCCCCCATCCTGCATCCGGTCCTGCGTCCGTTCATCCATCCATCTATTAATTTTGCAACAAAATCAAAGACAAAAGCACTACAATGCGCCAAGGGGCGGGACGTAGCCCAGTAGTAAGGCGCTCGATCAATGCGCGGTCGGTGTGGGATCGATCCCCGTCGGTGGGACCATTGGGCTATTTCTCGTTCAAGCCAGTGCACCACGACTGGTATATCAAAAGCCGTGGTATGTCTGTGGGATGGTGCATATAAAAGATCCCTTGCTGCTAATCGAAAAGTGTAGCCCATGAAGTGGCGACAGCGGGTCTCTCAATATCTGTGTGGTCCTTAACCATATGTCTGACGCCATATAACTGTAAATAAAATGTATTGAGTGCGTCGTTAACTAAAACATTTCGTTCATTAATTGATTACGGAAATATTTTCCGTAACCGTTTTTCGTTACGAAAGCCATTTTCAAAATATCTTTTAGCACTGTAAACATTTTGCTCGGACGGCAAATAGGTTACACAAAAAAGACTGTTCGTGCAGTCTGTTCATCCTTGGGGAGAAAAAAGAAAGAAATTTACTCTCCTCGAAACTTTATCACTAATAATCTTCCATTTTTCTATTAAAAAAACCCCCACTCAACAATTTCTCAGTTATCTGTCTTTTCGCTTCAGGGCAAGGGACTAATGAGCAGTACGTACTTCTTAATCTCTGAAAATGGGCATTTTACTCCAGCTATAATAAGATACATTTTTGTCATTAGTGTCATACCAAGTTTTATTTTCCACCATTAGTATTCGATAAACTCCTTTGATAAACTAATTATGGTCTTGTGTTCTTTCTTTTTTCATGTAGGGAGACCCGTTAAATTGCATAACTGTTTTAAAATGATCCACAAGGAATATAACACAAGGAAATTAATGTTCCTTCTATTTGCTTTCTGTTTTTCTGTTTTTCTTCTTTTTTTTTTCTTAAACGCAGGTTGCGGTTAAAAGCTGACGAAAATTTCCTTTGAAAGTTTAACGATGTAGTTCAAAAAATTATCTTTGTAATCAGCATATTTGAAGTTCGTTGTAACGAACTAAAATTTCTTTCTACCGTGAAAAAAACAACATCTGTTTTAAAAGTCCAGACCAATAACAATGGTAAATGTGTATCTTAATGGTAAAGTGTTTTACAAAAAGAAGAACCAAATGAAAAAACAACCTGCAAATGTTTGTTAAAATACAGATTACATTATTTTCGAAACCTTATATCGGTTCACGTGGTTTGTTTATTTTTATTATCATTTTTATTATTATTTTATTAGTTTTAAACCTAAGTAACCGATTAATCCGTTACACAGGGCTTCTAGATTGTTTTTTAAATCCACTAGCCATAGGGTCAGTGATTTAAAAAAAAAAACCCACTAGCCCTACTTTACTTTAAATTAATACAATTTTACTAAATAATAGTAATAATAATCAGATATGTCACCTAAAGAGGGAGATAGAGCTTAAAATACTAACATTGGGGGTTAGGATATTCATATTTACAAAATAAGACTTAACTGCAACATTTGACCTTTTTCACTAGCCGTCGGGCATGGCAATAGTAATAATTTACTACACCAACATTGAAAATCACTAGCCATGTGAGTGAGGCTACCATAATCTAGAAGCCCTGCGTTACATTAATTTTAGTTCCGCAAGTGACAAGCTATACTATGGTCCTATACTACACTTTAAAAAAAATAAAAAAAAATAAGGTGGTATCCATGTGTTAAAAAAATCGTACCAAAATATGATTTTGTTTTATAAAATGAATAAAGTTAGAAATCTTGAAGTTTGGAACCTTTAATTTTAGACCATAACGTTTCAAAACATAACCGATTAGCTGTTCACATTTAATTAAAATTGTGTAACCGATGCGCGATCGGAACAGCCGTTCACGTAAAGTTCTGTGCCATGAAATATAAAATGTGTTAAATCTTCTTTATTTTTTAAAGGCAGAAATAATAGGTGGATTTGGGGTCAATAGATATATATTTTTTCTCTAATTTCTAAACAATCTTTGGGTAATCAAGGCATGATTATGACACAGGAAAAGTATCACCTATTTATTTTTCATGTATAATAAAAGCTTAAAGCCACTGACATCAGTTTACCGAGGTATTTAGTACATGTACTTTTATTATGGTTTTTAGAGCCACTCCGATAACCAGGACGACCAGAAACGCATTGTGTTTGCCAAAAAGCGTAATTAAAGCAAAACGATGTAATAATTACGTGCATATTATCGGCAAACTAGCTTTAAATGCCTATTAACTAACATCAGTGGCTTTAAGGTTTTTTTTTTAATAACGCTGAAACTCACGCCAGATATTCAGACCGGCAAGCTACAAATTTATCCAGACCGAATTTTAAAACCTGCCGGACCAGACATGATCATAAAGTATAAACACAAAATAATTTCCGGTTCGATGGGATGGGATGGGATGGGAAGGAAGGAAGGAAATGGTTTATTTAACGACGCACTCAACACATTTTATTTACAGTTATATGGCGTCGGACGTATGGTTAAGGACCACACAGATATTGAGGGAGGAAACCCGCTGTCGTCAGTTCATGGGCTACTCTTTTCGATTAGCAGCAAGGGATGTTTTCTATGCACCATCCCATAGACAGGATAGCACATACCACGACCTTTGATGTACCAGTCGTGGTGCACTGGCTGGAGCGAGAAATAGCCCAATGGGCCCACTAACGGGGGTCGATCCCAAACCGACCGCGCATCGAGCGAGCGCTTTACCACTGGGCTACGCCCCGCCCCCTGATGGGATGGGAGGTGAATCTTCCGGACCCTGATGATTACGACCGGAGGAAACCCAACTGGGACGATAGTATTTCGCCCACTGTAAGATATTATACCGTTTAAAGCATGTTAGTGTTATTTACGTGATGCCAAACGCGGAACCAAATAAGGGAACCAGGGGACCCGCTCTAAATATTTTTTTTCTCCCTTTTTACAGGTTGCCCTTTTTCCGTTAACACCCCAGATCCGTCCCTGAATGCACAGCTTTAACTAGAGATGGGCAAAAGGGATAGCTCTTATCCACCCTGCGAACACATACGAACAGAACAAACTGCCTATGTGGCCTAAAAATAACTTCTCTTAATTACCAGAAAATAACCTAACTTGCACCAAGAGGGATACGTTTTTTTCTCTCTGATCACCCGTCCTCAGCTATGCGCTGCGCTGAGCTACATGCAGGGCCGTACCCTGATCAAAATCCTAGGGGGGGGGGGGGGGGCACTACTTTTTATAAACAAATGAAACACTATACAAATTAAACCCTGAGATGTGTATGCTAATTTCTGGAGTAAAAAAAGAAGAGAAAAAAGTGAGATTCTCAGGGGGTCAACTCCCCCCCCCCCCCCCCCCCCCTCGGAGGGTACGGCCCTTATATGTATGTGACTGTGATACTGCGAGAATGGACTCTCCCTCCGCCACATTCCTTTAATTTAGGTTAGCTACGACCCTGAGTACATTGGTTGAAAAGCTAGTGGGGTTAGCTCACCCCTCCCAATACTGCCATGTTTTGCTCCTCGTCAACCGTAACTCCATAGCCGATACGTGTTCAGGAGGGCGAGCGCTCGCCGACTATAAAACCGGTACCATCGTCTTCTATCATATCACATTCGTCTAACGTTAGGCACAAAAATCAGTCTAAAGAGCGACATCGGCCTCTTGAACAGGTCCGATTTCAGCCAGACCGAGCGCAAAAACGTTCGCTAAACTGGTTCATGCGCTTCACATTAAACCAAATGATCACATCGGGGACCAGTCAAATACTTAGTTCGCGAACGTTAGTGTCACTCACTGTCGTTGAACACGGGGCAGGTTTCAAATATCGCAAAATACCACCAAAAGTCGCAAAATATCGTCACTAGTCGTGAAATACCGTACAGTATTACATAAAAGAACCAACGTATATTAAATTCCATGGATCCATTTCAATTTTAACACGGCTTCCTGTATTTTATTCGCTCGATATAAAATCTGGCATCTGTTGGCTTCAAGTTGTTGTTAAAGAGAGAGAGACAGTAATTCATTTGAGAAAGACATTACAGATAACTCTGCGTTCTGTTTTTTTTTCTACGCGTTTCCGACCGGTGCTTAATTTCGTTTGTGAAGTCTAGCGAGTGCGGCTGAGTAAAAAGGAAGTCTTTGTCCCTTCGCCAGTTATCAAGACAGATAATGACGCACAGTTTGTTTTATAACTACCTGAAAGTTCGATTAGAAAAAAAAAAAAAATGTTTGGGAAAAAAAATGAAATGTGCTGAATCCACAAGATAATTTATGAATCAGGGCATTACCTTCACTAAAAAATTTTCAATGATAAAAGCAGAAGTAACAGACAATCCTTGTATAAACACAAAATAAGGTGAATTCTATTTCGAGGTTTCCGTTAAAGGGACATTCCTGAGTTTGCTGCCATGTTTAAGATGTTATCGACTAACAGAGACTTTTTAACGGTTGTGATTTCATATCAAATATATTTTTCTGCATAAAATATTAGTGGATGTAAATTAAACGTGTTTTTGATCGTTCTAATATTTGTACCTGGTTAAATTTCATTTTATTTCCTAAAATATATATTTGTTTTCGTACGTACAAAGTTATTTGAAGACAAAATCCAGTTTGGGCTTCTTACAAATATTAAGATCACCAGAAACACATTGAATATACAGAAGCTGATATTCTAAACAAGAAAATATATTTAATATGTAAGTTTAATCGTAGAA
Source organism: Gigantopelta aegis (assembly GCF_016097555.1). NCBI lineage: Eukaryota > Metazoa > Mollusca > Gastropoda > Neomphalida > Peltospiridae > Gigantopelta > Gigantopelta aegis. Next base: position 6,410,053 of record NC_054713.1, on the reverse strand, counting down.
ATATTGTATTAGTCGGAGACATCTTACAATGCAGAAAACTCAGGAATGTCCCTTTAATATGTGATTTCATTCTCTCTTTTTCTTTCGGTCAGTCAGTTCGTCTGCTATTGTCTTGTGTCAACAATCCTGAAAAATAAGACGTTAAGTAGTAGGGTGTGGGGGTGGGGGGGGGGGGGGGGGGGGGGGGGGGGGGGGTGTTGTTGTTGTTGGAGCGTGGACGAGCAAAGACACCACTAAAAACATGAAAAACATTAGATTAAAACATAAAATTTCATTAGCCAGTAGTGCGTAGGCCTATAAATTATTTTCGGCTATTGCAACTTTTGTTTAACAATTAACCTACTTATAACTTTCGTCATGGCATTTGTAGTAGTTTAAAATCACTTTTCTTACTGCGGCAACGGCTACGACGTCAACCTTTGAGTTTAGCTCTACGTTAAGTTTCAAAACATAAGAAAACGCATTTTTTTTAGCCTGGTGCGGGTACAAACCGCGGAATAACGAACGCCGTGGTATACTCTCGCCTGTCTACGAGAAAGTTCTCACAAAAAACAACAAAAAAACCCAACAGCCTTACTTATTCAATAGCCTTTTTGGTGGCAGCTAGTTATCTTTCTTTCTCTATCTAGATCAGGTAAGGAAATAATCATATATTACACACCAAGTAGCCGTAGTATAAAATATGATGCTTCCTTTATTACAGACCTCTTATATCAAATGCCGTGGTATGTGCTGTCCTGTCATTTGTACAGTGCATTCAAAATATCCTTTGCTGCTACTAGAAAAAAGTAGAGGATTTCTTCTGAAGACTACATGTCAGAATTGCCAAATAATTCACACCCATTAGCCGATGATTAATAAATCAATGTGCTTTAGTTGTCACGTTCAACAAGACATATTTTAACTTTGTTACAGAACACACGTGACAGTTACATATTTCGCACCCAACCACCACTGATTAAAATCTGAAACGAGGAATCGTTTCACCAACAAATTTGTTCTCTCTAAACAGATGTTTAACATCTGATTAAGAAAAAAGGAAGACAAGAAAAGAAAACCTTACTCAGTTCGTTTCACAATTTGACCTCGGTAACCTGTACACCGGCATTTATCACATTCCCTTGATATACGCTGTAAGCGATACCGTTGACTGAACAAAGCCAAGAACAGCCAATCAAAACTGTCAACACTAATAAGTTCTGATGCGGACGGTTAGAAGACCGCTTGTCACTTCACAAAATTGGAAGGGCCTAAACGAAGTGGTAAAGAATAACATGCGTGGTGGGGCGGAAAAAACAGTCATTTGTAGTTTAAGAAGTGGGTTAATTTGCGCTTTGTCCGGCGTTTAAATAGTTATGAGGCTGGCATATTTACCTCCTGTCTGTATCTTGTCAATTTGAATTGGCAACTATATGCGACGCGATAACCCTCAGTGTATCAAATATGTGTTAGATGTTTTGATTGCCATCTGCTCTTATTAGAGAGATAGTAGGTAGATATAGACATATATTTTAAATAGGCATGTTACAGATTCAGAAGTTCACACACGAACATGAAAAAGAGTTCGAGTATTTAAATATCAAAGCGAGCTTAGTCATATTTCATCAAAGACCAAAAACGCTTTCCCAAGAATGCAATTGATCAGTTTGGACAGACTGCATAGAAGGTAAAGATAGTTGACAAAATCGTATCATAGGCCTATTAAATTATGTTAAGGTTATTTGAGACATGACGAGTATGAAAGTCGTTTCAAATTTTGAACATTTGCAAGTCCGCCATCTTTTTCACCTACACATGTCATATTATATTTGTGTTTTTTTCGTACAAACATGTATGCATAAATAAAATAAAATAAAATCTGTAACAAACCATGATTTGTAATTAATTTTTTTAAAGTATTTTGTTGACCTATTATTAATATCTTGGTTGACCAATAACTTAGATTATACTAAAGTGTGTACCCTTCTTTGCTTCTACGAAGATATAGAGCATTGGAAGCTTTGACACTGTGTTCTACAATATGATGGATTGGGTGGGTGAGCTGATGGGAGGGGGCAATATTGGAGCCTTCAGCCGCCCTTGGCTCCTGTTTATGAAACATTTAAATTCAAAATTTTATTTGTATCATAAGTTTACTAGTCGTCAATTACAAATTAGTCATTATTTATTTATAAATATTGAAGCGTTTTACCCTCCCTCCATTGGTATATTCAGTTGTATTTTGACAACCAGTGCATCACAACTGATGTATCAATAGCCGTGTTGTGTCCTATCCTGTCTGTAGGATAACACACATGAAGGATCCCTTGCTACTAATTGAACAACGCAGAGGATTTAGCTTCTTAGACTATATGTTAAAATTACAAAAATGTTGACAATCAATAACCGATGATAAATACATCAATGAGCTCTAGTGGTGTCGTTATGCAGAACAAACGTTTTAACTTTATAAAAGATCTCTTGCTACTACAGACAAAATTGAGCAGGTTTCCTAAAATTATGTCAGTTACCAAATGTTTGACATCTAGTAGCCAATGATAAATAAATCAATGTGCTCTAGAGGTGTCGTTAAACAAAACAAACTTTTAAACTGTATGTCAAAATTACCAAATTTTTGACATTCAACAGCCGATGATAACATAAATCAATGTGCTCTAGTGGTGTCGTTAAACAAAACAAACTTTAAAACTCTATGTCAAAATTACCAAATGTTTGACATTTAACAGCCGATGATAACATAAATCAATGTGCTCTAGTGGTGTCGTTAAACAAAACAAACTTTAAAACTCTATGTCAAAAAAACCTCTATGTCAAAATTACCAAATGTGCTCTAGTGGTTCGACATTTAAAACATGTCAAAATTACCAAATGTTTTGATAACAGCCGATGATAACATAAATCAATGTGCTCTAGTGGTGTCGTTAAACAAAACAAACTTTAACTGTTGCTGTAGTTTTATGTGTTTTTAAAGTTCCAGCAGACAGATCTCAAAAGATCACAAAATAACAATAAAAATGGCTCAAACATGCAGGTAAAGTGTTGAAGTTTTACGACTCGCTGTCTTCGGAAGGTTTACGACTCGTTATCGGCGTTTAAAGTCTTGATTTTTTAGAACAGGTTCACCTGTATGTATGCAAACCTGTTAAGCGAGACTATCATAAAAGGGCGCGCACGTTCAAAGGATTTCCATACAACAAGATCCATGTTGAAAATTTTTATAGTCACCACCTTGGGTTTATTACCTTCCATCATTAACAAAATCATAGACTAGCGTTTGAAGTCGTCTAAGTTTTGTTGATCTCTCGACACTGCTGTTAAAAACCAGTCCATTCTCGGCAGAGTTCAAAAGATAAAGTTTGTTTTGTTCAAGGATACCACTAGAGCACACTGATTTATTAATAAATCGGCTACTGAATGTCAAACATTTGGTAATATTACCACTATTTATTTATTTATTTATTTATTTGCCCATTTGTTTGCTTTTTTATTTTGTTTTTATTTTGTTGAAGTCACAACAGGGGCGTGTTCAGGAGCTCGAGCGCTCGCGAACAATTTGACTGGTACCATCGTCTTCTATCCTATTACATTTATTTCGCGTTAGACGTAAAGACCAGTGTAGCTGAACATGCTTCAGATTTGAATGTTAGGCTATGCAATGCTGAAAAAAGGGGTGAGTGGGGAGGGGGGGGGCAACTCATAATCTAGAGTACATTGACTTTATTATCATCAACTATTGGATGTTGACAGGACAGCACATACCACGGCCTTTGATGCACCAAAATAAACAAAACATTCCTTTTGTTTCAAATACCAGAAGTACTGGCTCTAGTTTATGTAGATGGTGGCATTGGTGTGTGTGGCGGGGGTGGGGGGTGAGGGGCGTAGAGTAGTGTTAGTATTTTCTTGGCACACCACCCACCCACCAACCCACACTCCCACCCACCAGTAACTGATTTAGCAAATATATCACAGTTGGAGTCCTCTGCATTATAAACCGTTTTCGGAGCCCGTTGGATGCGAATAGGCGCGGATATAGATAACACCTGTAACCGATTTCACAGACCTGCGGAGAGGTATTTTCTCCAGAGGTAGACTGAGGACAAAGGCGAGCATGATGATGCACAGAGATCTTTTGCTCGACTTGAGGAAGTAGACAGGGTAATTCAAACCGAGGAGATCAATTGAGGCTGCTAGAACCGAGGCTTGGCGTGTTCTGTTGGTTGTATTAATTCGCGTGTGTTATGCTAGGTTTACGGTAATGAAATAACCGGATGGAAACAGAATGGACAAGAAAAATATGAATGGGGAAATATTTGGTAGGAAGGTTGTTAACAGTTGGTAAATGCATGTGCTTATGGCTATGACCTTGAATAAGTTATATATATTAGTGTGTTTGTTTGTGTTTATGTTTGTGTATTTCTTTGTTTATGTGTGTATTTGTGTGCGTATATGAGACAGAGAGAGAGAGCGAGAGCGAGAGCGAGAGAGAGAGAGAGAGAGAGAGAGAGAGAGAGAGAGAGAGAGAGAGAGAGGAGAGAGATGGAGAGAAAACGAGCCAGACAGACAGACAGAGACAGAGAGTGATAGAAAACGATGGAGAGATAGAGACGTACAGAGAGCAATAGCCAGTGCACCACGACTGATGTATCAAAGGTCATGGTATATTCCATAAAATTTGTTTTGTTTAACGATACCACTAGAGCACATTGATTTATCAATCATCGGCTGTTGGATGTCAACCACTGATCATTCTTCGAGGAAACCCTTTATATATTCCCATTAGCAGTACGAATCAGTTAGTGCCTGCTTAGTAACTGTACTATACTCCAATCTCTCTCTCTCTCTCTCTCTCTCTCTCTCTCTCTCTCTCTCTCTGTCTCTCTCTCTGTCTCTCTGTCTCTGTCTCTCTGTCTCTCTCTCTCTCTCTCTCTCTCTCTCTCTCTCTCTCTCTCTCTCTCTCTCTCTCTCTCTCTCTCTCTCTCTTTTCCAGTTTTCCAGGGTTTTTTTACCTCTTCTTGTAATAACTTCATACCTGTACTTTGTTCGTGAGAACCCGATACTCAGGTTAATGATTTTCCTACCGAATCCGCCTCACCGATGATTGGTGTAACTTATCTCGACCGCGCAGGCGATTGATAAAACAACGTTTTGTGGCTTGTCTTTCTCGGATGCGCTCGGCTTTACCTGAGTTGGCCAGCAAATCGTGAACAGACAGTTCTTCTGACCTGGATAGAGACTGAACGTGTTGATCTTTCATTATCACGGTAATTGCAGAGCGGACACGCTTTTTCCATTGCGTGTTTCCTTTTTCGAAACGAAACAAAAGCATATAGGTTGCGTTGTAGAAACTCGGGAAGTTCCGTGTAGTGTCAAAATTCCGAGTTGCTCCGAGTTCCGTGTCAGTTTCGGATCGCTCCGTGAAATATCGACGGAGTAAATGCATATACAACTTTGATTGGTAGTAATATGTGACAATGGTTATTCATGCAAATACTGTTATATATTACCAATGAATTATTTTATTTTTATTTAGTATACAATTTGTTATGCATTAATAATAATTATTTATAATGTACAATGTACAATGTATAATTTATACATTAGAGTTTGAAACAAGTACAATGTTCCATACAAATGGAACTGCGATTTTGTCCCAAAACATAATCAATGTGTTCCATTCCATTCCAAACTAATTCGTCTAAATAAGTCTTTCTAATAAAACAGTCATCGGCGGGCCCATTTGGGCTATTTCTCGTTTCAAACAATGCACCGGGACTGGTAGGCCTATATCAAAGGCATCCTGTCTCTGTAAGAGATACTTTGTTACTAATGAAAAATTTCAGAATTTTCAGAATTACAAAATATTTGACGTCAAATAGAAGGAAGGAAGGAAATGGTTTATTTAACAACGCACTCAACACATTTTATTTACGGTTATATGGCGTCAGACATATGGTTAAGGACCACACAGATATTGAGGGAGGAAACCCGCTGTCGCCACTTCATGGGCTACTCTTTTCGATTAGCAGCAACGGATCTTTTATATACACCATCCCATAGACAGGATAGCAGATGCCACGGCCTTTGATGTACCAGTCGTGGTGCACTGGCTGGAGTGAGAAATAGCCTAATGGCCCCACTGACGGGGATAGATCCCAAACCGACCGCGCATCAAACGAGCGCTTTTACCACTGGGTCACGTCTGGCCCTGACGTCCAATAGGGTCATAAAAGTGTTCTAGTTCTGTTGTTAAAATGGTTACATCGACTAGTGCTCTAGAGATTAAGACGAATCACGTTTCGCCACATTTGTTTCTTTTCCCCAGTAGCAGCAAGTGATCTTTTTACATGTACACATATTCCCACAGATGGGATCTGGATAGGACATACCTCAACCTTCCATATGCCAGTCGTGGAACACTGGTTGGAAAGGAAAATGCGCTATAGAAATGTTTCAGATTTTATAACCTGGAAATAACACGCGTTCGTGTAATAATCTACGTAGTTATTTACAGCTGGTAAATATTTCACGAGAATTTGCTATTTTACACTTAGTAATATTTCACACGAATTTGCTATTAGCTGCCCACGTTTCTTAAATGAAGCAACTCTGAATGTTGCCACGTGCGAAAAGAGAAAACGTTTGTGATAGACATACGTTCATGATTGTTTGTTAATAATACATAGAACACACATTTTAGCTAAGCATTTACATTAGGTGGTTGAGAGAGAGAGAGAGAGAGAGAGAGAGAGAGAGAGAGAGAGAGAGAGAGAGAGAGAGAGAGAGAGAGAGAGAGAGAGAGAGAGAGAGAGAGAGAGAGAGAGAGAGAAACTGAAACCAAAACACAAAACCAATTGATCATAACATTGTATTAATGGTAAAATGTTTACTTTGATACACATATAACTGTTAAAATGTCGCGTGATACAAAAAAAAAGTTTAAATATGCAGTTGGGGACATAAAGAGAAAATCACAAAGTGGTAGGGCCAAAATAATAGGTGTATTATTTCCGTGTGGTATCATAAAGAAAGCTTAAATGTTTTCACGAGCAGGTGTATACGGGAACGTTTAGCATATACGAGCATCTAAATCATAATTAAAAAAAAAATCTCCCCAAAACATATTAGCAACAATTTGCATTATATAACTCCATAAACGTAAAGTTAGTAAAAATAAAAGTTCAGAAAAAAACACCATTGCTTCTGTTATCAATGGACAAAAGCCAAAATATTGCAAAAAAAAAAGAAGAGAAAAGAATGCCACGTCCTTGTTGGAATTACGCGGCAAATTGAGAAGAATGTGGCGGGGAGTTAACTCTGTTTGCTGACTGATCTCTTCACGGTGTCTGTTATGTAAGCGAAAATAGCGTTGAGAGATAACGGACACGCAAAACAACACTCTGAAATTAAGACCGTTTGTTACCTACATGTCAAAGAAGTAGAACGTGTTTTTTTTTCTCTCTCTTCTTTAAAAAAAGTCCCATCTTCTTCGCTATCTCCTAAGACACTAGAGGTTGATAGATTTACCAGAAGTGGTTTTAAAGTAGGGTAGTAAGAGGTGTTGTCAGGAAAACGACCATATGCTGGTTAAAAACGAAAACAAAAAGGTTTCGTTTGTTTAACGACACGACTAGAACACATTGATTCATTAATCATCGGCCACTGGATGTCAAACATTTGGTAATTTGACATATTATAGGAAACCCGCTACATCTTTTATATGCACATACCACCGCCTTTGATATGCCAGTCGTGGTACATTGGCTGGAACGAGAAATAGCCCAATGGCCCCACCGACGGGGATCAATCCCAGACCGATCGCGCATCAAGCGAGCGCTTTACCACTGGGCTACGTTCCGCCCCCAGACGAAAACAAATGAAACATGTATACGTCTTCTGTGGCGAAGTGAGTGGGCCGTGCTGGTGTATTTATTAAATTAATTAAGTTAAAATTATTTGGTTTACACACAGAGAGAGAGAGAGAGAGAGAGAGAGAGAGAGAGAGAGAGAGAGAGAGAGAGAGAGAGAGAGAGAGAGAGAGAGAGAGATGTAGAGATGTAGAGACGGGGGATGACGGAACCCTCGAAATCTGAAGATACCGCATTCCTGAGTTGAAAAAAGCAGACTCATACATAACTGTCCCCCATTACCGTTACTGGTACCTTTTTAAAGTAAATGGGTCGACTAACATAAGAGTGCTTTCAAACCTGTTTATTCCGACCAATGAATGTACTAGATACTGTAGATTACGTTAAATTCTATGTGTAAAATATGTGGTTGTTATTTATAGAAACGCGGTTGTCATGCAGTGTGTTTTGTGCTTGTTAAAGTATAACCTGATTAAAAAAAGGTGTGTTTACAGAGTTTAAAAATACTGTGTTCATCCCGATAGTCTAGATTCTAAAATGTTATGACATATTGTATGTACCCTTTTTCACCTAAATATTAACAAACCCACCAAAATCCAACAAGCAAATAGGGTCGGCCGACTTTTTCTAGGTAGGGTCGGCTTCCAGAAAACACAATTTTTCATAAGTTTCTAAAGTCTTTTTTTTTTTTCTCTCTTTTTCTTTCTTTTTTGTTAAGCACGTATACATATAGTTGTGATGTCCCACAAATTATCTGTTTTATGCTTGACTAAATAGCGTTTTGCTGAGACTAGCAGCCGAGTTCAGACAGTGGAAGTAATTACTAATTTGGCGGAAGTTTATTAATAACAGACGACATACCTTCACGTGCATGTCAGATGTGTTTTCCTGACTTCTGTACAGACACGTGACCTCATCCTGCAGCTGTTACGTCTGTCGCCGGTTTACAGCTAAATAACGGTTTCTTTTCCCGGACTGACTGATGGAAAACGAATTAGAAAGAAAGACAAAAATGTTTGTTTAACACCAATAGCTAATCAAATTCAAATTACCAACAATGTTAGTTTGTTTTGTTTAACGACACCACTAGAGCACATTGATTTATTAATCATGGGCTATTGGATGTCAAACATTTGGTAATTCGTGACTCGTAGTCTTAGAGAGGAAACCCGATACACTTTTCCATTAGTAGCAACGGATCTTTTGTGTGCACTACACCACAGACAGACACGGATCAATCCTAGACCGAACTGGAATCAGGCGAGCGCTTTATCACTGGGCTATAGAATGAAAGAAAGAAAGAAAGAAAGAAAGAAAGAAAATAATAAAGACAGAAATGTTTGCGTAAAGATACCTAGGACCAATCAATTTCAAAATTCCATTTTTTTTTGCCTAGGTGGATAAGATGCTATATATCCATTCATTCTTTCGTTCGTTCGTTCGTTCGTTCATTCATTCATTCACAGGCCCGTAGGAACAGGGGAAGGGGGTATTGGCTCTCATTATCTGTGTGGTCCTTAACCATATGTCCGTCGACATATTACCGCAATTTAAAAAAAGCAAATGTGTTGAATAACATTCTTTTTTTCAAAACGACGTCACCCTTGATCATATTGAAGTGGAGAATATTAAATGTATTTTTTGTTGAAGTAGATTATAGCCAGAAAGGAATATATATATAAAAAAAAAACAAAAAAAAAACAAACCGCGCGAAGATAAGAAAAGTGAAATGGGTGATTCCATTGTTTATAGGGTTACAGCCGCTAGATGTTTTGAATACCATTTGTGACATTACGTCATCGTATGTCGCTTACTATTTTCACATGTGGTTTTTTAGGTTGTGATAAGCATTCCACTACATGGTTACCGCCCTTTGCAACACCTCTTTTAATTTGGGAGGTAGGAATAATTCAAATTTAGCTTGGCGGTGACTTTGGATCTCAATTACCTTCTTTTAATGTTTTAATGTTGCGCTAATTATTTATATATTTTTTCACACCAGTTGTCCTGTAACCAATAGCGCTGTGACATTTTACATGCATCTGCAAAGGTCCACGACATTTCAGACAAAAATAAACTGACAAAAAGAACAGACACCCCCCCCCCCCCCCACCCCCGAAATATAAAGAAATTAAACGTTAATGCCACTGATGTCAGCCGTAAAAGTTAATAGCGGAAAGGTCAAACGTCATGCCCGTATCTTACGATAGTACAAGGGGGGGGGGGGGGGGGGGGGACAGTTGCATCCTTGAAACATAAAAAAACAATGCATTTTTAAAAGTACCTTTTGATTATCCCAGATTATTTTTGATATCGACACCTCACATATTTTAAGTTACGTACGGCCCTAGACGTCCACTGTTAAGGTTACCTACCACTAACTCATATTCCGTTGGCAACGGTGTTAACACTGTGTGTAATAAAACTGGTCCTCAACCATCGAGTACGTGAAGGGCATATCTTGGATTTCCGGGGAGGGATGATTTGTCTGGGGGGGGGGGGGGGGGGTACGAAAATTGACCATCTGATATCCATTGGAGCATGGGAAGGTTATTTCATCATGTTAATCTATTGCACTGAGGTCTTTGAACGACATACGAAAACTACGTTTAAACGCAAAGTGAAACATGTCAGTTGTTTAATGGAATGGAATTATGAAGAAAACAATCCTGACTTAAGGGGACTTACCATCAGCAATGGGGTTGTAACCGGATCCCCTTGCAACATCAGTGCACATATAGAGTGACACACCTTGCATTCAGTCTTGCAACGAGATGACGTTTGTTGGTTTATTTTGTTTAACGACACACTCATTTAATTTACGTTTAATGGTCCTTTTATAAAGTTTGTTTTGTTTAACGACACAACTAGATCACATTGATTTATGAATCATCGGCTATTGGATGTCAAATATTTGGTAATTTTGACATATATAGTCCTAGAGAGGAAACCCGCTACATGTTTCATTAGTTGTAAGGGATATAGCCGATGATTAATAAATCAATGTACTCTAGTGGTGTCGTTAAACAAAACAAACTTTAACTGTTTTGTTAACAAGAAGCAAATCTTGACATCCAGTGATGTTGTTTGTTAGCCGGTGTTATGAAGGAAGCAACGCGGAATAGAAATCTGTGTGTAACGTTATGCCAACTGCCAACTTGCCACGGGAATAATAATTGTATTCATCTACGCTCGCTTTGACTTAAAGCTCTTTCTCATGATACAACTTACAATAACGATCTCTTTAGTTCATGGCGGACACTAGCGACTAGGTTTCAAGCACGCCAGTCATGGACACAAACTTTGACTTTTTCAAAGATTTCTGTCTAAGACAGGTAACTCTATAGACAAAACACCTAGCAGTCATTCAGTCACGATATTGTGAAAACGTCCTTTGATCTCTATGTTGTATATAGATACACTTCAAGAAACTGTGAAATGGGTCGAGGCATGACATTTTTAATCCAGATACCGACTCCAAACCCTGAGTGAGTGCTCCGCAAGGCTCAATGGGTAGGTGTAAACCATTTACACCGACCAGTGATCCATAACTGGTTCAACAAAGGCCATGGTTTGTGCTATCCTTCCTGTGGGAAGCGCAAATAAAAGATCCCTTGCTACTAATCGGAAAGAGTAGCCCATGAATTGGCGACAGCGGGTTTCCTCTCACACTCTGTGTGGTCCTTAACCATATGTCTGACGCCATATAACCGTAAATAAAAATGTGTTGAGTGCATCGTTAAATAAAACATTTCTTTCTTTCTTTCTATTGCTAGACTGGTTCTTTGTACCAAACCTTACACGCATGCTGTAATTAGAATACAAACTAAAACCAGTTAAATTTTATGCGATCGTTCGCTGTTTGAGGTCCCGTTCCACGAAGCGATCTTAGCACTAAGATCACCTTAGTGCATAAGGTAGCTATGCTACAGCTATGGAACGGGGCCCTGGAAATTCCACCGAAGTTAGTTTCACGGAGGAAACCGTAAAGGGCCGAAATGTTTCGAATGACATACATGCGTATTCCCGGAAAAATCATTTAGATTGTTACCGACGTCCTTGCTGTTTAGCTGGCACGTGCGCCTGGTTATGCAATCGAGATCGGTTTTGGTGGTCTGGCGTCGCGCCTGCGGTGCTTTGAATGATCAATCAAGAAATACATGGAGATATTTTGACAGCTACAGTTAGAGATTATTCGTCTGGGAGATATTTTGACTCGACTCTTCATTTGTTTCTTTCGTAACAAGCGCAAGCGCAACGTCGGATCTGCTTTACGAATCAGAATTTATAGCTGTTAAGAAAGAATGAAAATAACCCGAAAACCCCCCCAGTTTTCAAGTAGTATTGTTTTTAGACAAAACGAAAGTCGTTATTTTTTTATTTTTTTTATTTAAAAAAAATCTGTATTACATATTCAGAGCAGTAGGAATCTTGGTTTGCGACGCTAGTATTTTAAACTATATTTATAAAGAAGGAATCTTTAAAAAAAAAAGACTCATCTAAAAATAGCTATTAAATTTTGTTTTGAACAAATGTCGAACACCTGCAAATAGGGACGAGATCTGGAATGCAAGGGGCACAATATCTAGTTGATGGGGGCAGAGTCTCTATTGGGGGTGGGGGTGGGGGGGGGGGAAGGGAGGTGGAAGAAGGCACAAGCCAAAATTTTATCTTTATACTGTATATACTATGACAAATAAACGTACATTTTCGTCTTACTCCCCACCCCACCCCATTCCCACCCACTGGTTCTTACGGGCCTGAAATAGCTGAGCCCATTTGCTTCAAATGTTCTTCTAACGGGCCTAATATTTAATTATAGGCGCAGACTCTGGTTTTAACCCGTAGAAAATGGACAATAAGTTTAAATACTTTACCAGAAGGAATTGTTTTGTTGTGCTCTGTGATATTTGATCACTTTGCGTGAATAGGCTTTCAGCACAAACTGCACGGCTGTATGCACAGGAACAGGTGTGCGCACGATTCCAAATAGTGCAAATACCTGGAACTGCAAAATGTACTTACTAATTATAGTCGTTGCATTTTCAAAAGTGCACACAGCTATTTTTGGAAGTTTTAATTCGAAGATTTGTTTTATCCGGTAGATAAGGAGCGAGAGAGAGAGAGAGAGAGAGAGAGAGAGAGAGAGAGAGAGAGAGAGAGAGAGAGGAGAGAGAGAGAGAGAGAGAGAGAGAGAGCGAGGGGGGGGGTGAGCGATTGAAAGAGAGGGTGTGTGGATGTGGAGAGAGAGGGAGGAGAGATAGAGAAAGAGAGAGAGAGAGAGAGAGAGAGAGAGAGAGAGAGAGAGAGAGAGAGAGACAGACAGACAGACAGACAGAGACAGACAGACAGACAGAGAGACAGAGAGAAGACAGACAGAGACAAAGAGAGAGAGAGAGAGAGACAGAGAGACAGAGAGAGAGAGAGGGAGAGAGAGAGAGAGAGAGATATGTATACTCCTTTTTGAATACTTTCTAGCTTAAGTTTAAAACAACAATGATATATGTCAAAAATGCTATCAGCATAATTTAATTTCAGAGCTTCAAGAGCCGTTTGGTTAATGAGATGGCCGAAAAAGCACATATTTTGACTCAATTCCAATAGAGCGAAGTGACCCTGGCCTCCCTCCATCCCTCCATCCCTCCCTCACCCGTATCCTAAACTCTCTAATCACTGTAATTTAGCTTGTTAAACACGTTTTAGGTTCGACCTTTCATCCCCATCCTATTCCGGAATCGCTTTTCCAGGTTTTCTAAGTCTACGTAGTTAGTTAGTCGGACGATTTGTGGCAGGGAATGCTCGTTTGCGTCAATGCAGAACGCGCGAGAACTCAGACAGTGTTTTCTCGGAGGTTTTTAAATATTTTTTTTTACTTGAAAATGATTTACACGGGAAAGGTGCTAGTGTGGCACTATCACAAAGAACGGCATATAAATCAGCCGGAGGTTAATGTGGCTAAGCAATCATTAATGCGGAGGTTGTGACCCTCTATTCTTGCAGTGAATGTAACCCTGTGGTTTCTAGCATTAACATGGGCGGCAGCTCGGGTGGGTGCAGATTATTATTACTATATTGTTATCTAGCTCGAGTACACTGACGGTAAGAGAGCTAAACAGACATTTGGACATTTGGTTAGAGAGCGTGATAACTGTCCAAATGTCCGTCTAGCTCTCTTACCGTCAGGCAGGAAAGGGTTTATTTACCGACGCACTAAATACATTTTATTTACGGTTATATGGCGTCGAAGATATGGTTAAGGACCACACATATATTGAGAGAGGAAACCCGCTGTCGCCACATCATGGGCTACTCTTTTTTTTTCGATTAGCTGCAAGGGATCTTTTGTATGCACCATCCCACAGACAGGATAAAGTATGCTCGCGATTAATCACCGTTGGTGGACACAATGGACTATTTCTCGTCCCAACCAGTGTACCACCACTGGTATATCAAAGGCCGTGGTATGTGTTATCCTGTCTGGAACGGTGCATGTAAAAGATCCCTTGCTACTAATGGAAAAATATTGTTAAAATGTTAAAATTGCCAAATGTTTGACATCAAATAGCCGATGATTAATAAATCAGTGATCTAGTGGTGTCGTTAAACAAAACAAACTTTAACTTTAAATCGATATAAATTAAAAAGCTTTTTCCTGCGGTCACTGTAAGCTTTTGGTTTCAGTATGATGTGAATTGGGGTGGGGGGGGGGGGGGTGAGGTGGGGGTATTTCGGTGATCTGTCGCTTGCGTAGAGTTCGATGGGTAGATGGATCGATTACCCTAAAAAAAAATGACCTAGAGGGTGTTACTGGCATGTACACCCTATTCTCTCTACTTTCCCCACCGCACCCCTAGTTCGTATTTAGAACTGACGCGCTGTTTTTTAAAGTTGGCACTTCTCCAGATGCCAAACTACGAACAAGACACACACTTTCCGAAACGTTTACAACTAAGTCTTCTAAACTTCACCTCTAATTTCTACTAATTGTTTATTGGTGTTTCGTATTTTTAGTATCCACTGTTTGGTGTTCACCAGTATGTAAATAAATACCTTCATTAGCATTTTACAAACAAGTTAACCCAGAAAAAGTAAATTAGTAGGTTTAGCGTTCTAGGTGTGACATTGGATTGTAGGTGAGG
>NC_054713.1:6269858-6394846 GCF_016097555.1 Gigantopelta aegis | reverse complement strand
CCAAAACCCAACTTTTGTTCTATTTACAAGAACGCACATTTAAACAAGAAATAATAAGACACTTATCTTTGTTGAATGCGTAGCAATAAACTGTACTACTCGTTGGTAAAATCAGTTGTGCACTTTCTAACTACGTGTATTAAAACATCCGCCAACGGCTTGATCAGGTTACAACTGCGGTAACGGCAAACCTGCTAGAGCCCGTGCGTATACTTAATCTTAGAGGGGGAGAAAAATCTAACTAAAAACCATAAACCGCAAACCTAAAAATAAACTCTCCCCTGCTGCAACATCTCACAAAACGATGTGTATTTATGAGAAAATGATCCCCGTCTTTCGATTGTAGTTTCGCTTTAAAGTCGGGAGGGGTACAAAACTAGAGCGTCGTCGTGGTTCAGTAAATCACCGCCGTAGTCAGCATTTTTAGAAAAGAAAGAAAGAAAGAAAAAAGAAAGAAAGAAAAAATCCCACAAATTTATTCTAAAAAAATCTGAGAGGCTGTGGTGAGGTTTATTTTGGAAGGCTCTTTGACACTGATAGATATTTCAGATGTTGTTAACCCTTTTCTTCCGATGTGACATGGGTGTGTGTTGTAACAGCGCGTTCATCAATATCTAATTAAGTTAAAACTGCACACTTTGTATCAGGTGTTAATTTTTCATCTGTCTTTCTGATTCTTCTCTGTCTGTGCTGTCTGTCTGTCTCGATATGTCTGTGAGTAACGTTGGGGCGTGAGTGAAGTTCAGTGTCCATCCACTCATCAATTCATTCTTCCATTCATCCATCCCTCCAAAAACCCATCCGTCGTATACATCCACTCATTAATTCCTTAAATATAAAATATCCATCCCATCCGTCCGTCCGTCCGTCCACCCACCGCCGACCACCCACCCACCCACCCCACGGGGGCCAGGGGCCATCCATCCGATCATCCGTTCCGTCCGTCCGTCCGTTTAACCGTCCGTCCGTCCGTCCGTCCGTCCACCCACCCACCACATGCCGAGCCCATCCATCCATTTGCGTCCGTCCGCCCGTCCCTCCGCCCGCCGGCCGTCCATCCATCCATCCATCCACGTATCCATCCACGTATTCATCCATCCAATGATCAGTACTGGAGAGTCGTTAAATTTCAGCACATATTTAAAAGTTACTAAAACATTGTAATGCAGGCCCGTAGAACATACATGTATATAAGTACGGATGCTTTAAAATGCATATCAGTGACATCGACTGACATAACAATCAACTGTACGTGTAATCGAACAGATCTTGAATCCCGAGACCGAGAGAGAAACACAGAGAGAGAGAGACAGAGAGACAGAGACAGAGAAACACACACACACACACACACACAGAGAGAGAGAGAGAGAGAGAGAGAGAGAGAGAGAGAGAGAGGAGAGAGAGAGAGAGAGAGAGAGAGAGAGAGAGAGAGAGAGAGAGAGAGAGAGATACAGAGAGAGAGAGAGAGAGAGAGAGAGAGAGAGAGAGAGAGAGAGAGAGAGAGTCTCTTCCAAAGAGAGTGTAAATTAGACATACTTCGAATGATCTTAATGCTTGTAGAGTCCAGTTCGGTGCCAACCGGTGATTCATTGTCGGAAAATAGTTCTTTCTAGTGTGATATATTGCCAACAGCTTTTCAAACAGCGAAATATCACTTAAACTCGATGAGTGATTGCTCGTACCTCATGGCGCTACTTTTCGTAGCGCAGTGACATGTTGTGTGTTACCAAATTCCAGCCAATTAGAGCTATTTACAAACCAGCGAGGCAAATCGAAGTAAAGTTGGAGAAATATAGAAAGAAGGTAGTGACGATTATACACACTCGCGGGGAACGAATATTAATTACCTGTAGCTTGTTTAGATAATTGAAAGTGAAAATACGGTGAAGTAGTTTATACCTGTGTTGTCGTTTTAAATAATTTTAGTTTTCATCTAACGTTTAATATCTGTATAAAAGTATTTACTTTTAAATTATGTATTTTGATTTAACCTAATCTGTTTTAATCTAACTTGGATTTTAACCTGATATCCCTTGATCTACCTGTTAACTTGAAACTACAACTAACACTGTCAACCTTTCTACAAACTACTGCTGAAATGGCAATTTATGGCATAAGGACTGGAATGAGTCTGTTCTAATTGGAATTGTAAAATCCATAGCCTTATTACTCCACCAAACCCCCCCCCCCCCCCCCACGTGTCTTGGACACATCTACCGGGCAATTTCGGAGATATACCCAAGACAGCCGTGCTTGAACCTTCAGTGGATGTAAGCACGAGTGAAATGGTTGATTGATTGGGACACGGGAAGAAAGGAGTAACGTGTACACGCACGTGGGGAACGAATACTAATTACCTGTGGCTTGTTTACGTAATCTGAAGTAAACATAATGTGAAATGGTCCTACTAAACACGCAAGATATTTTGCTTCATTTGTTTGAGGTACTGCATGCATTTGTCTTGTCATTACTGGCTGTAGCAGCATAATTATAGTCCAGTTTAGGAAATAGGTCTTCATTAAAAATTAATAAATATACAGAACTTCACATACGTTGTTTTCGCTTTCTATTTATTGCACGAGTTTATTTTGCGCAAGAATATATATCACGAGACAGCGTAGCGGTCGAGTGGTATGTTCTTTCGCAAAATAAACGAGTGCAATAAATAAGAAGCGAAAACAGCGTATGTGAAGTTCTGTATTTATTTATTACATACCTTCTTTTATGTTTTACAAAAACGGTTTTTAATTTAACGTCATAACAAAACTTTGTTAAATCTATGATCAAAACTCCTTTCATGGATTCATTTAACGTTAAGAATCATACTCTGCGGTAGCCTTGTGTAATGTCTCAAATATGACCCAAGTTAATAAAAGGCACTAACTGGAGTAAAAAGAAAAAGGGAATTCCCCATTTAAAAGTTCCGGTCCAGATTGCACATATGTGCGATACAGGATAAATTTATTACACGGTTTCAAAAGGCCTTTATCACTATAATAAGATTGAATAGGTATGTAATAAAACAATATATAGCTTTCTTTGTTGAAAGTGCTCGCCTGATATTTACAGCTAGGTTGAAGATTTTATTATTTAAGGGACGGAACGTAGCCCAGTGGTAAAGTGCTCGCCTGATGCGCGGTCGGTCTGTGATCAATCCCCGTCGGTGGCCTATTGGGCTATTTCTTGTTTCAGCCAGTACACCACGACTGGCATATAAAATGCCGTGGTATGTGCTATCCTGTCTGTGGGATGGTATATATCAAAGATATTTAAATAACAGGGTCGTTTGACATTATTAAATATTTTTATTGTTATTACTTAGTAACAATATTTGTAGACAAAGAAAGAAAGAAATGTTTTATTTGACGACGCACTCAGTACATTTTATTTACGGTTATATGGCGTCAGACATATGGTTAAGGACCACACAGATCTTGAGAGAGGAATCCCGCTGTCGCCACTTCATGGGCTACGCTTTTCGATTTGCAGCAAGGGATCTTTTATATGCACCATCCCACAGACAGGTTAGCACATACCACGGCCTTTGATATACCAGTCGTGGTATACTAGCTGGGACGAGAAATAGCCCAATGGGCCCACCGACGGGGATCGATCCCAGACAGGCATGTGCCCCCACCCCACCCCCCACTTTTCAGATATTTTGCTTTATATTTGCTTTATAATAGTGTAAAAGTGTGTAAATATAAAAATGTGTCCCCCACTTTTTTGCAACTTCCTACGCCACTGACCTTTTTTCATTTTTTTTTTCATAAAATTTACTCTGCGACTGTATGTTCAAAAAGTGGTAGTCAATTATTTCTTTGTGATATGCTATCATTTCACATTATTTATTGTGAGGCAATATTTGCATTGAAATCAAAGAAGAATTAATGATGGTGTGTAAACTTAAATATACTGGGACACAGATAACCTCTGTTGGGGGTGAAGCGGAATTGGCGGAAAGGGTGACTTTGGTACTAATCAGATCACACGGCTGAACCTGTGTTTGAAACATTTCCCAGGAATGCCGGATGATGAGCTCACAGATGTGCATGGACCTTCGGCTGATGTGAGCACGTATCAAATGATTCGTTGAATGGCACATACAGACGCGCGTGAGAGAAAGAGAGAGAGAGAGAGAGAGAGAGAGAGAGAGAGAGAGAGAGAGAGAGAGAGAGAGAGAGAGAGAGAGAGAGAGAGAGAGAGAGAGAGAGAGCAACATAGAGCAATAGAAAGATGGATGGAGAGATATGGTTAGACAGACAGACAGACAGACATTCATTTATACAGACAGACATACATACATTTATAGAGACAGAGAGAGGCAGACATACATACATACATTTATACAGACAGACATACATACATTTACAGAGACAGACAGAGATGCAGACAGATAGACATACATTTATACAGACGGACATACATACATTTATACAGACAGACAGAGAGGCAGACAGACAGACAGACATACATTTATACAGACATATATATACATACATACATTTATACAGACAGGCAGACAGACAGACAGACAGACGGAGAGACAGAAAGAGGCTGGCGAGGTTGGTGACACTGGTATGTGTAACACCCGTCTCTCGACTCTTCCATGAGTCACCTCCTGGAACCAATCTGCATTCAAAGAGCTTGAGTCACGGCTACTTCACTCCACTTGAAGCTGCTTTCTGAGTGCCAAACATTCGATACGCTTTTTAGTGAACCGAAACAAAAATATAACCTGTGAAATAAAAAAAAACACCACAAAATAAAACACGAACGCAACGTGGAAAAAGCCACATATTTTCAACAGTATTTGTCCATGTTTACCATAGGAAGCATTATAGTTGGACGCATGAGTTAAAGCTAGTTAAAAGTTCGTTTTGTTTATGGAAAACACTAGAGCCATATATTTGTTAATCATAGAGTTGAAACATATATATTTTTTTAATAATTCTAACATAAGTCTTCAGGGGAAACATTTCTCCATCAGCAATCAATCTTTTGTATGCACTTTCCCACATACAAGATAGCACATACCAAGTGTGATATACCAGTCGTGTGACAATGGATGCGACAGGGAAAAAAAATAAAAAATTAGGCAATGGGTCCACCAAAGCGGTTTGATCCTACAACCCACGCATATCAGGCCAACGCTCTACCCACTGAGCTAAATCGGCCCCTCTACCATCCCTTTCCCTTGCGCATGAGGTGTGTGTGTTTGGGGGGGGGGGGGGGGACGTAGCTCAGTGGTACAACGCTCACCTGATGCGCGATCGATCTAGGATCAATTCCCGTCGGTGGGCTTATTGGGTTATTTCTCTTTCCAGCCAGTGCTCCACAACTGGCATGTATTATGCTGTCTGTGGGATGGTGCATATGAAAGATCCCTTGCTGCTAATCGAAAAGAGTAGCCCATGAAGTGGCGACAGCGGGTTTCCTCTATCAATATCTGTGCGGTCCTACACCATATGTCCGACGTCCTATAACCGTAAATAAAATGTGTTGAGTGCGTCGTTAATAAAACATTTCCTTCCTTCCTCTGCACATGGCACAACTGACAAGTTAAATTCATGCGGACAAAATTCTTTCTGTTAGAGAGGAGACCCGCTAAAAAAATTCCATTAGTGGCAAGTGATATTTTATATGCACCATCCCATAGACAGAATATCATATTCCACGGCCTTTTGTTATATACCAGTCGTGGCGCACTGTCTAGAACGAGAAATAGCCCAATGGGTTCCACCGACGGAGACCACTCTATATAAGTTCTGCGCAATCTCTGCCTAACAAATGGTAGTCAAAGATTCCCGCTCTAATACAACAACAATCCTTGATTTAAGAAACATTCCACATATTAATCACTAATACGCACACTACAGGAATAAACCCGACAGCTCCCTCTTTCAATAATGTTCCGGTAAATACGTAGTTGATGACGGGTTTCATATTAGTGATTAATATTTAATTTTTTATAATATAAATCGAGAAACTCGAAAATGATCGATGTAAAGCAATTTAACATCAAACATAGGATTGTGGGATAGGTCGAAAGGAAATGTTTTATTTAATGACGCACTCAACACATTTTATTTACGGTTATATGGCGTCAGACATATGGTTAAGGACAACACAGATATAGAGAGAGGAAACCCGCTGTCGCCACTTCATGGGCTACTCTTTCGATTAGCAGCAAGGGATCTTTTATGCACCATCCCGCTAACAGGGTAGTACATACCACGACCTTTGATATGCCAGTCGTGGTGCACTGGCTGGAACGAGAAATAGCCCAATGGGCCCACCGACGGAGATCGATCCCAGACCGACCGCGCATCAAGTGAACGCTTTACCACTCGCTATGTCCCGCCCACTAACTTTATCGTCAGAGTACTCGAGCTATACTAGTTGAACAGTAGCTGCTTTGTCGAAAATATCTTATATTGAGAATGCTAACTAAGGCCGTATTTGTGATAGTTATCTGTTAGTGGGAGGGGTCGGTGTCTTGACCCTATATCTTACTGCGCTGATCTCTAATCTCCGGACATGATCCGATACTGTAACGCGAACCCAGCACCTATTAGCCGCAAATCCGACAGCTTAACCACATAACCATCGATACCAAGGGTACGTTCAGTCAGCCGTTTATCGCCGACGCTTGCCAGGACTGGGTCTAATTCACATAACTCTCGCAATTTTACGATCTTGTTTTGTTTGTTTAACGACACCACTAGAGCACATTGATTTATTAATCATCGGCTATTGGATGTCAAACATTTGGTAATTTTCGACATATAGTCTTAGAGAGGAAACCCGCAACATGTTTCCATTAGTAGCAAGGGGTATTTCATATGCACCATCCCACAGACAGGATAGCACATACTGAAGCCTTTGGTATACCAGTCGTGGTGCACTGGCTGGGGCGATACATAGTCTTTGTAGTGCAATGCAAAACTACTTGTTAAAGATGACGCGATGTCGTCTAATAGACCTTTGTGAATCAGGACCCTGGGCCCGTATTTTCGGAGCTATCTTAGCTCTACGATGTCGTAAAATCCATCGCAGGCTATGACATCACTATGTCATGTGCCTACGATGGTTATGCGATATCGTAGAGCTAAAATAGCTTCGAAAATCTGTAGCCAGTATTTTACGCTACACATTTTACGAAAAACGGACGGCTGAACGTAAGCCAATGTTCCTTACCTCCAACCGGAGGGGACTATACATTTTGCTTCCCTGTCTCTGTCGGACTGACTGTCCGTTCGCCCGTATGTCTCTCTGTCCGTCTGTCCCATGTTTAGTTTTCCCGACATATTCTTAACAGTGCACCCAGATAGTGAACTAAACTTTTGTGTAATACTTTATCTAATAGAACTTTATCAAACACACGTTTGAATTTAATAAGAACTGGCCCATTTGTAATAGGGTTATGACCCTTGAACTTTCTCGTCCCAGCCAGTGCACCACGACTGGTATACCAACGGCCGTGGTATGTGCTATTCCGTCTGTGGGATGGTACCTATAAAAGATCCCTTGCTACTACTAAAAAAATATAGCGGGTTTCCTCTCTAAGACTATATTTCAAAATTACCAAACGTTTGATATCCAATAGCCAATGTGCTTTAGTGTTGTCGTTAAACAAAACCAATTTTAATTTTAACTTTCTGTTGGGTTCGTTAGAGGACATGTATTGTGTATTTCTTTAGCAGTACATTCTAAATGCAAGCATTCTTTTAAGACCTTGTAAATCTCATCTAGTCCATTGAGAGACAACTAAATATATCTGCCAGTTTGTTTTACAACTGCGGCAGACGCATCAATAAGGGATGACAGACTACCTTGTGCCTCTGTGAGACGTTACACTCGCAAATCATATCCCATTTCCCTGCAACCGCAATAAATTCCCAGTCGCAGTGTGCATTGTTGTGACTTTTTCAACAGGTGAAAATAAACAAGGGCTTCGTTTGAGATATATGCACGCAGTTACAACCGCATAATTTATCATCGTCTATTATAATCCAGTCGCAGACGTAGTCGTAACCAGGGGTGGCGGAGTTACCCCCATCATTGGCGTAGCCATGTTTTTATTATTTATTAGGAGCCCACCCAAATGGGGAAGTGTGTGGGTGTGGGTGGTGCAATCACTCTTTGATACGAGATATGGGGCGAATGGGGGGGGGGGGGGGGGGGGGGGGGGGGCGGGGAGTATAAAAAGTGGTGAGGAAAACATTACATTGCGTAATTTAAAACCTTGATAACAAATACTGCTCAGACTGCTCGTTAGACCTGCTATGGACGGAAATTATTTTTAAAGAGATGCAAAAAAAAAAAAAAAAAAAAAAAAAAAAAAAAAAAACAAAATTTAAAGAAAGAAATAAAGAAAAACGAGAGGGGGGTGGGGGCGGGGGGTATAAAAAGTGGTGAGGAAAACGATGTGTGATTGAGTGAGTCCTTGGTCACCCATCTGGAAAATGGGATAAAGTGTTATATTTAGTTTTTCACACCCCTGTTTTCTTAAGTTGGAGAAGACAGTGGTTAATCTTCTCTGATTCATTTTGATTGCCACCCCTCCCGTTATTTTAGGCTTCGTCTTCTTCTAAAACTTGTGTTCGTGCTTATATTCAATTAAGGTTCAAGCACACTGTCCTGTGCACACACACCTCAGCTTTCTGGTCTGTCTGTCTAGGACAGTGGGTTAGTGATTAGTGGTTAGTGAGAGATAGATAAGAGAGTGTAATGGTTTTACACCTACCCACTGAGTCGTTAAAACTCGCTCTGGGTGGGAGCCAGTACCGAGATACGAATCCAGTACCTACCAGCCTTAGGTTCGATGGCTTAACCATCACACCACAGACACCGGTGATTGTAGGCTTGATACGGCCCTTGCGGAATGATGTTTTATGAGGTTACCATCTTTTCTTAAACCAAGCTGTCTGTTATATACAGCGACCTTTTTGTCTCATTCAGTGATATATTATAACGGTTAAATAACCTACCACAGGCATGGAAAGCCTTTTCTTTTCCACACTCCGTCGTAATGTATTACGTATTTCATAACAAAAGAAAAACCATAAAATACCCACGTGCGGAAGATTGATTGATTGATTTTTTACGCATTCAGTCACAATTCGTTAAAAGTACATTGCGTAATTTAAAACCTTGATAACAAATACTGCTCAGACTGCTCGTTAGACCTGCTATGGACGGAAATTATTTTTAAAGAGATGCAAAAAAAAAAAAAAAAAAAAAAAAAAAAAAAAAAAATTAAAAAAGAAAGAAAGAAAAACGAGAGGTAAAAGAAACAACTCCCTCCCTCCAGCAAACCCAACACACAACCGTATCTAGTTGTTTAATAAATTAAATGTCACGATCCTTTTGTTGTTGGTTAATTCATTTTCGATTACACAGATTGACCACGAATTCGCAAGATTCTTGCCAAAATCGGGAATCCTAAGACGACAGATAACACTGTTTACTTAAGGAAGACAGACAGACATACAGATAGTCTATTAAATTCTCACATCATTACTGAATGAATGAATGAATGTTTAACGACACCACATCACGAAAAATACACCGGCTATTGGGTGTCAAACTATGGTAAATGAAAAAAAAAACCCCACACCTCATTACAACAGAATAAATTTTAGCATATAAATACAAGCAATATAAATTATAAAATTGTAATGAGCCGTTATATACGGAGTTAAGTGAGACTATTCGCTAAATATATCTAAAAGACAAATAAAGTAAACAACCCAATATAGTTAAAACAAGGGCAGCACAAGTAAAACAATAAGATATATATAGTTAAAATAAGGCTATAATGTTATCACTGTATAACTTATGCCTACAGCATATTTGTCGATTATTATGTCGAGACCTAAAAGCGCTATCTCAAATTTGCATCATGGAGGCTTTCACTCAAAATTATTTATTAAGTTTTGCATTGAAATAAAAAGATTACACATAAAACTATAATACTATTATGTCCATACAAAGAACGAAATAATTTAATTTACTGCCAGAAAATAAAATTAATGACGAATATTTAGAGAATGCGACTGGCGGAAATTGGCGCATATATACTGTCTTGTCTATGGGGAAGTGCATATAAAAGGGCCCTTGCTGCTGCTTGGGGGGGGGGGGGGCTATTGGTAGATGGAAGGAAGGAAATGTTTTATTTAACGATGCACTCAACACATTTTATTTACGGTTATATGGCGTCGGATATTGGTAGAATGCGTTGTGGCAATAATTATTTTAAAATATTGTGTTTAAAACCAAATAGCCGTTCTTATTAAACTATGCTGAGATGTTAAACAAACATTCCTTTCCTTTGATGATGATGATGATGATAGCTAGTTTAACGTGCCCATATACCACTAGGGTTTCGAACACGCCCATCCCGAGTCCGACCTCCGATAAGATCGCTGGCCTGACTCGGGATGGAGGGGGGGGGGGGGGTGAAAATGGGCAGAATTTTGAAAATAGCAATTAGTAAAACAAATTTAATAGAATAAATAAAAAAAATAAAAAGGTTACAAGCCAAAAATAAAAAGAATTGACTGCTCGGCCGAATATTTACATAATTTGGAGCATTTTAGAAGGACAGTCCAAAATTAAATAAGAGAAAGAAGAGAGGATCGGACTATTTAATAATAATTAAAAAAAGAAGTAATGTCGACATAAAATTTTGAACACAGATCTAAAAGTTTAAAGTCCGATCGATATGTCCGCGCGAGTGGCCTCGTTAAGGCCGTTTGGATGCACAGCTTAAAGGGACGAGATGGGTTGCATCCCGTCAAAAAAAACCCCTAGATTGACAGTCCATAGACGTTGAAGGTGTAGTGCTGTGCTGAAATACAGATCTTGAGAAGCCGGATCCGTCTGAACGAAAGAGAGTATCAGACTAGAGTATAGTCCAGTCGTCATGGGTTGGTATAGTGGTGCGGACGGGCCCGACTCCGGAGGATACGAGATGGTATCACTATAAAGCAAGGTAAAGTCTAGAAAAAGAGTAGTAGGGGCCGACCCCGCTTCCTATTTCTTCTTAGAGTGGGGCGGTCAATCTTCCAGTGCTGCTAGGACAGGCTAGGACATGTAGAGACTAAACGCGAACAACCGTGGCGTTCTGCAGAATGGCCGTCATACGAGTCACGAAAAGAACAAGTCGACAGTCAGACGGAGAAATGACGTGGAGGCGAGGAATCTCGCTAAAAAAGAATCCAACCTGGTGGTGTAGGCTGTTGAAACAAGAAGCGTTCCAGCGTTCAATCAGTTCCAATGGCCGCATACATCCCAGCAGAAAACTTCATTTCGCTGACAAAAACAACGAAATGAAGGACCCCCATGTCGAGCACACGAAAGCACGTGCAGTGTGCACAAGCGAAACAAACACGTCTTACCGCGTGGAGCTCCAGACTGGGAATGTCCTTTCCTTTAATACATGAATACGACAATATCGGGGGTTGTCGGAGAAGCCGGGCAGCTGTCGGACAATATCAGGATTTATCGGAAAAGCCCGGCAGCTAGCTGCCTTCAATATCGGGGACAGCTGTCGGGCAATATCGGAGTTTATCGGAGAAGCCCGGCATCTGTAGGATAATATCGGTATTTCTCGGAGAATCCAGGCAGCTGTCGGAGAATATCGGGAGCTGTCTGACAATGACAATATCTGGCAGTGACAATAGCGAGATCTCGAACGCTCGCGACTTATTTGACTGCTACAGTCGTCTTCTATCATATCACATCCATCTAACGCTAGGAGCAAAAAAAAAAAAGCACAAAAACCCCAAACAAAAAACCCAACAACAAAAAAAACAAAAAAACAAAAAAGAAACAGTCTGGCGAGCGACGCGATGTCTCGCCCTCCTTAATGCTAAGATCAGACTTCCAAACTGTGACAACAGAGTTGGCCAACTGGCCGATTTCACGACTTCTACGATTGTCCAGAAGCTAGCCTAAACAGTCTTACAACTCGATTCTCGTCGTATACAACTCCTACGACCGATTAGTTGCTAATCTGACTTCACCCATCGTAAACCGGCCTCGGTGGCGTCGTGGTTAGGCCATCGGTCTACAGGCTAGTAGGTACTGGGTTCGGATCCCATTCGAGGCATGGTATTTTTAATCCAGATACCGACTCCAAACACTGAGTGAGTGCTCAGCAAGGCTCAATGGGTAGGTGTAAACCACTTGCACCGACCAGTGATCCATAACTGGTTCAACAAAGGCCATGGTTTGTGCTATCCTGCCTGTGGGAAGCGCAAATAAAAGATCCCTTGCTGCTAATCGGAAAGAATAGCCCATGTAGTGGCGACAACGGGTTTCCTCTCAAAATCTGTCTGGTCCTTAACCATATGTCTGACGCCATATAACTGTAAATAAAATGTGTTGAGTGCGTCGTTAAATAAAACATTTCTTTCTTTCACCCATCGTAAGTGGAGAGTTGGAAAAATTTGCAACGCAACCGTCGAGTTGACCAACTCCGTCGTGACAGTTGATAGTCTAAGCCTAGCATAACATGCATCAGATCACTAATGTGTCTTCCTTTATTATTTCAGACGTCAACGAATGCGGAATAAAAAATGGCGGATGCGAACGGGAATGCTGCAATACCATTGGATCCTTCTATTGCAAGTGCCCTCAAGGTTTTGAACTTTCCGAGGACAAGAAGAGATGTGTTGGTGAGTAAAAGACGTCACTGGGAATTTAGCTATATGTAAGACAGTGAGTACAGAATGGCAGCCATATTGAAAGAAGTACCACTTCCGCATGTCCCAGTAGCGTAGGGTCATGCATTGGCTAAACGTCCGCTTGGTGCCTTCAGAAGTATCCGTAGTTCCCTGCTTCCGGTTACAACCAACACTCCACAACGGGTTTCGTATGTTAAAGGGACTGTCCTCAGTTTGCTGTCTTGTAAGATGATTCCGACAAATACAATTTTGTAACGAGTATTATTAGATATTAAATATATTTTCCTGTTTAAAATACTAATGTCTTCATATACCAAAAGGTGTCTCTGGTCGTCCTAATGTTTGTAAATAGCCTAAATTGGATTTCGTAACCCAATAACTTGGCAAGGACGAAAAAAGAAATATTAGGAAATAAAATGAAATTTGAAAACCCCCCAAAACCCCCAAACAAAATGACGATCAGAAACACATTTAATATACAGCCACTGATATTGTATGCAGAAAAGTATATTTGATACTCAACTACAATCGTTAAAAGACATCTGTTAGTTGACATCATCTTCCATCTGCGCCCATGACACACGTGCGCTACAACTACTTGCTCTGAATGTGCACGTAAAACTCTTTGATCTGATCTGATCTGATCTGATCTGATCTGATCTGACCTGACCTGACCTGACCTGACATGACCTGACATCATCTTAACAATTGCAGCAAACTCGGGAAAGTCTCTTTAACTTTTGTGGTATGTGTTCTCAGTGTTGAAAAGGAAGTTGGAGATACTAAGGATCCAGTGCTGCTAATCTAAAACAGTAGCCCATTAAGAATACAATACTTTAATGTAAAACAGTGGGCTATTAGGCGGATGCGGGTGTTAAATTATATATTACTCTCTCGACCATTTGTCATAGTTAGTATTATTGGCAGTAATTAGCTGTTAATGGACAATTTGTTAGACAAGCATCGCATGCTTTGCCTTTCGCCATGGCACTTACTATGAAAGTCTAGAGCGGGTGATTATAATTGATATAATATATTTTATGTACACTATATCAAGTAAGCTATCTAGGCTTATCGTACAGTCAAACCCGCTATATACAAGACACATTGTATAAAAACCACATGTCTAGAATTGGCGCATTAGTCTGATGCACATAGATCCTGATATTGCATTGTAAAGATGATTCAGGAATCTACATAAAGCTCAATTAAACTAGGTGCCATGATGTATTTAAAATATTTTGGGTTGCCTAAATATACTGGTTTGACTGTATAATGCTTGAGAAGACTATTGCATGTGGTGGTTACGGGTTTCCTTTCTACTTTTGTAGTTTACCACTTATATACTGAGATCCAGAGCAGAGCACGGAAAACTCCATTATGGATGCACAATAAATGTACCCCAAGACCCTAATACTAGGTATAATACTCAAACTAACCATACCCTGTGGGAAATAAAAAAACCCAACCCAAGACCCTAAAACTAATTATACTACTTAAACTAACCATACCCTGTGGGAAATTAAAAACACCCCAAGACTCTAAAACTAATTATACTACTTTAAACTAACCATACCCTGTGGGAAATAAAAAACCCCAACCCAAGACCCTAAAACTAATTATACTACTTAAACTAACCATACCCTGTGGGGAAAAAAAACAAAAAACCCAAGACCCTAAAACTAATTATACTACTAAAACTAACCATGCCCTGTAGGAAATACCCCCCCCCCCCCCAAAAAAAAAAAAAAAAAAATATATCCCAAGACCCTGAAACTAATTATACTACTCAAACTAACCATACCCTGTGGAAAAAACCCACCCTAGACCCTAAAACTGTTATTATTGAGACTACTCAAAACAAATTAAATTAAGCAAAAATCGCAAAGAATATATTAGTTTATTTTTGTTTGTGAAAATTTATTTTCTAGACAAAGACGAATGTTTAATTCACAATGGCGGGTGTCAGCACAAATGTCTGAACACGTACGGAGGGTTTAGCTGCGAGTGTCCCAAAGGTCATAGGTTACACGCGGACGGACGCACGTGCATTCGTAAGTTGTCTGTGCATGCGTGCCTGCCTCATTATAATACTTGACATTCATTACATATCCATCTTATTTCCACCTTACTGCTTTATTTCACACATGATCATTGTTGATGCGTGCTTTCAAGGCAGTTCAAGAACATTTTCATTTTAAACATACAAAAAAACCCAAACGTTATCCGACACTTCACGCTGTTAGCTACATGTACAGATATGGGGCACTATGTTTTTTTTTTTTTGTTTTTTTTTTGTTTACCACCAGAGGTCGCGTTACATAAAACAATCGTAGTGCAAAAAAAAGAAAAAAAAATCCTAAATAGGTTCCACGGCGCAATTAAAATTTACTGTCATCTTAGATAAAAATGGATGTTTGCAAGAAGTGTGAAACACATTCGAGACGTTTCAAAAATAATTGGTAACCATGGAATCCTTTATCTTCTGGTACAGATATTATTTGCGAAAGAGACGTCTGCGAGCATGTTGCTTTCTGAACGGTTCTGAACCTCACGTGCGCCAACCGTAACACCGAACAGACGTCATTGCCATCTTCTATAACTACAGTAACTATTGTTTCATGGTATAAAACAGGGATAAGAATTGAGATCTTTGCACTTTTAGAATATTGACTGTTTCTAGGAATGGTTAAATTGTAGTTAGAAGTGAACATAAATAGGGGGTAGGGGTATCTATAGTCCGTCCCAACCACATACAAAAATGTTTAATGTTGTAAATAACTTCAGTTTTGTTTGACGTAACAAGAAAAGTAAAAGTGTTTTGGAAATAACAATTTTTTAAAACTATTTTTTGTGTTCAATTTAAAAACCCAGTCGGCTCAGAAATAAATAACGTCTAGTAAAATCCATTGCATGAAAAAAGGCGTTCCCTGTGGGACGGACTATAATTATTTATTTATTAATTTATGAGGTGAATTTGCAGCACAATGCTGTATAACTATTTCCTGATAACACCAACGTGTCTAGAGTCATACAGATACAATGAAATATAATCTAATTATGTGACTCTAT
Source organism: Gigantopelta aegis (assembly GCF_016097555.1). Taxonomy (NCBI): domain Eukaryota; kingdom Metazoa; phylum Mollusca; class Gastropoda; order Neomphalida; family Peltospiridae; genus Gigantopelta; species Gigantopelta aegis. Next base: position 6,379,079 of record NC_054713.1, on the reverse strand, counting down.
TTAAACATAAACTGTTAATTTTGTCCAGAGATATTTGTCATATATTGTCCCCAGATATTTGCCATATATTGTCCCCAGATATTTTGTCATATAATGTTCCCAGATATTTGTCATATATTGTTCCCAGATATTTGTCATATACTGTTCCCAGATATTTGTCATATATTGTTCCGATATATTTAAATATATCAATGCATTTAAATATATCGCTACATAGATCTGCTTATTATCTACATTTCACTGACTATAAAGCTAAAAGTAAACGTTGCCTTACCATGAATTGTTCAACAGTTTCGGGCGCCAAATGTATGAACCTTATGACAAAATGATAACAGCAATTACTAACAGAAAGCTTCTTTTATCATCTAAATTCAAGGATATTCATTGAAATAGTACAATGTTTTCTATCGTAGCCGAAGTTGCGTATTTTTTGGTTATACGAATATATCGCTACAAACTGTTTTCCCTTAATTGTTCATTTATTTCAGATGCGTAAATGTTGCTCCTAAAATCACAGACTGGTTCGCGAGCAATACAAACAAAAACTGAATCCATACATGTTCATTTAAGCCTGTTCAATAACCTCAAAGTATTTAGCTCTGCTTGACCCCGAATGACGTCATGTGTCTTTGTTTATTATGTCTCCAGCGTCTTTCAAGCTGTTGACAGTCTGCCTTTTAGAACTACTAGCGTTTGTGTATGCATCCAATCTGATTGAAATCACAGGCATGTTCAGGAAGCCAAGCGCTCGTGAGCGCTAGCGGTTTTTGCTAGACTGTCTATTGATCCTAATGTTAGATTAATGTTTTAGGATCGAATAGGATGAACACCAGTCTAATTGTTCGCGAACGCTCGCTCTCCTGAACATGCCCCATATTGTACTGCCTAATCCCGCACTGGAGATCTGCATTAGAAGGTTTAACAAAAAACAACAACAACAACAACGCCATGTCGTGTCCAGGGCCCATGGTTCCAGACTCAGCATTTTCTTCAGATTTCCACTATATGCTACATATAACTCCATAACACTAGCATAGCCAGGATTACATATTGGTGGGTCACCCACATTAAGACTTCACTATATGCTACATATAACTCCATAACACTAGCATAGCCAGGATTACATATTGATGGGTCACCCACATTAAGACTTCACTATATGCTACATATAACTCCATAACACTAGCATAGCCAGGATTACATATTGGTGGGTCACCCACATTAAGACTTCACTATATGCTACATATAACTCCATAACACTAGCATAGCCAGGATTACATATTGGTGGGTCACCCACATTAAGACTTCACTATATGCTACATATAACTCCATAACACTAGCATAGCCAGGATTACATATTGGTGGGTCACCCACATTAAGACTTCACTATATGCTACATATAACTCCATAACACTAGCATAGCCAGGATTACATATTGGTGGGTCACCCACATTAAGACTTCACTATATGCTACATATAACTCCATAACACTAGCATAGCTAGCTAGCTCGATGCTTCGCTGAAAACGTACCAGTAAGATTTGTAGCTGTTAAAAGGATATGAGGAAAGACAAATAATACATTGAACTGATTTTGTATAATTGGATGGGCAATAAATAGCCCCCCAAGTTGTTAACTAAAAAATTGTATAGCAGGTGGTAGGTAAGGCAACAATCAGTTTGAATACGTTCAGATTTGGATCTATTTTAGGTTTTATTAGCAGAGGGTAGGGTGACCTTCAGTCATCGCAAGCAATCATTGAAAACGTGTTTAGTCTCTGTCTGATTTATGCCAAAGGTGTTTTGATTGGTGAAATGAAAAAAAAAATTAAAACGAAAAAAAAGACCCGAAATAAAAACAACAACCGAAAAACCCACAAAAACAACAACAATTAAAATTAAAAAAAACAGAAAAAAGAAAAAAGAAAAGAAAATTCAACAACCCCCCAACTCCCCAAAATATCCCCCCCCCCAAAAAAAACCCACACAACAACAACAAACAAAAAACAACCCCAGCAAAAAAAAAAAAAAAAAAAAATCAAAAAAAAAATCCAACAAAACAAAAACAACAAGAAACAAAAACAACCCCCAATAACCCCCCCCCAAGAAAAAACAACAACAGCAAATAAAACAACCATAACACCTGGACACTGACTATGGGTAACAGAAACATGTATTATGCCCAAGACAGAATGGCAGTACAGTGAGATTTCAGTCGGGTTGGTATATGCAACGACACGCTTGTTGCAGTGCTTTGTCATTAAGTATCACACTCGACGTCATCGGACTAGTTGTATCATTATCATCAGAAGAAACCATTTTTTCACAGGTGTGCAAAGCAAAAATATCTCCGGTAATTATATGGTATGCCAATCATATTACACAGTGAAACAGTGACTGTAGATAAAGGTAAAGTGAATAAGCATTTGTAGATAAACATGTGTATGGACTAATTTTTAAATGCAATTACATTTTAGGATACATAAAATATAGACTAAAAATAATTATTTTTGATTAAAAAAGTATCGAAATATCGATAATAATAATAATAATAATAATAATAATAATAACAATAATAATAATTTAATAATGATGATGATAATGATGATGATGACGACAATGATGATGACTATAATAGTGATGACGATGGTGATGATGATGATAATAATAATGATGATGATGATGACGATGATGATTATGACGATAATATCAATGATGATGGTAATGATGGTGATGATGATAATAATAATAATAGTAATAGTAATAATAATCTTAAAAAAAACACAAAAAAACCAAAAAACAAATTGGTAATAACAAACTCTAGATTTATGACAACAGTAGTAACTACAATAATGCTAATAATGACCATGTTGGAAATATCGATGACAGTGATGATGACTGTGAAGGTGATGTTCTAAACAAAAATCATTTAAATCATCTTATAATTTATATATAAGCTTAAAATGTTTTACAAACATACATAATTATTCTAAATACATTAAAATTTAATTAACTCACCTAATGTACATGTCATAAATGTGCCATACTAGCAGGACGATAATCGTGCCAAAAGAAATATATTTTATAAAAAATTATTTAGAAGTAAATAATTGGCTAACCAGAAGCGTATCGGATAAGGCGGTGGGAGGGAGATTGCCATGCAACGTAAGGGTGTCTATCCCCCCTTCCCCCCTTCATTTTTCTTTTTACAGGCATAACTTGGAGATTTGTAAAATGTTTTCGACAAGGCCTGTAAAAAATAAATATGTTGTAGTTATATATGAACATATTTTGTTTATCAGAAAACCCCGCCCTGTCAGCGCTAATAAGTACCGTACCCCATACCCTGGAGTAAATAAGTGCAGTTAATCGAGATTTCGTTGCAGCCACATTTTCGTGTCTCATAATTTAACTCCCCCAGTCAGTTGGTAAAGACGTTCGGGGTGTCATATTGCAGTACTCGTCTTTGCCACGCATTTCCCGACATTCCGTGGTTTGTGAACCTGGGAAATAGTCACAGGCGACGGAAGCGTGAAGCAGTCGGGCTGGAGACAATGGTTTTACCAACTCTGAAGCTGAGGTAGCCAGAGTATACGTTGCCGACTCTTCTCTTCCCGGGGTGGGACGTAACCCAGTGGTAAAGCGTTCGCTTGATGCGCGGTTGGTTTGGGATCGATCCCCGTCAGTGGGCCCATTGAGTTATTTCTCGCTCTAGCCAGTGCACCAAGACTGGTACATCAAAAGCCGTGGTATGTGCTATCCTGTCTATGGGATGGTGCATATAAAAGATACCTTGCTGCTAATCGAAAAGAGTAGCCCATGAAGTGGCGACAGCGAGTTTCCTCTCTCAATATCTGTGTGGTCCTTAACCATATGTCCGACGCCATATAACCGTAAATAAAATGTGTTGAGTGCGTCGTTAAATAAAGCATTTCCTTTGTTCCTGAAGCTGAAGTAGCCTGAATATATGTTGCCAACTCCACCGACCTCGGTGGCGTCGTGGTTAAGCCATCTGACATATTGCTGGTAGGTACAGGGTTCACTTCCCGGTACCGGCTCCCACCCAGAGCGAATTTTATCGACTCGTTAAGGCCACTACACCCTCTTGTCTCCTACTAACCACTAACAATTAACTACTAACCCGCTGTCCTGGACAGACAGCCAAGATAGCTGGGATGTGTGCCCAGAACAGCGTGCTTGAACCTTAATTGGATATAAGCACGAAAATAAGTTGAAATGAAATGTTGCCGACTCCCTTGTTTCCAACTGAAAGGCAAGTTAATGACTGGCCATTCACGTCGTTGCCGGTATGTGCTATTTTGTCTTTAACATATCCCTCGCTGCATGATGAAACATGTAGTGTGTGTTGTCTCTGAAGAAGGGCGGAACGTAGCCTAGTGGTACAGCGCTCGCGTGGGCGCATTGGGCTATTTCTCGTTCCAACCAGTGCACCACGACTGGCATATCAAAGGCCGTGGTATGTACTACCCTGTCTGTGGGATGGTGCATATAAAAGATCCCTTGCTGCTAATCGAAAAGAGTAGCCCATGAAGAGGCGACAGCTGGTTTCCTCTCTCAATATCTGTGTGGTCCATAACCATATGTCTGAGGCTATGTAACCGTAAATAAAATGTGTTGAGTGCGTCGTTAAATAAAACATTTCTTTCTTTTTCTCTGAAGCGGGTTTTGTCAGAATTACCAACTGTTTGATATCCAACAACCACTGATTAATTAATCAAATGTGTTTTAGTGGTGTCATCAAACAAAACAAACTGTAACTTTCGCTGCCTTATATCGTAGGAATATTAATTTCCTCATTCACTAATTATTATTATTATTATTTTTTATAAATTAAATACAAAATCGCTGGGAGGTGTTATCTTATGAACGATTTTCTGAAAGGTAAGCGATTACTATTGACATTGCAGAGATTTACATGATTGTGCGGGGAAAAAGAGAATCATTTTCACGGTTAATTTTCGCCTTTAATTATCCCAATAAGATTCTGCGACATGCTATTTCAATTACGTATTACCTCCGTTCGCAGAGACCATGTCGACAATAAAGAACAAATATTGAGCTAAACTGAAAACACGCAATTTTATATTACTCAGTAATATCGGCTTTTGATAAAAAACGAATGTCTGTATTGAATAATTTCTAATTTGTTAAGTTGTAATAACTGACGGGTTTTTTTGTGTGTCTAATTAACTTAATCACTCACACATGGTAACTATTGTCTCGCTAAAAGTGTGTACCGATGTCGCTCGGTAATCGAGAGTTCGCCTGAGGTGCAGTGGTTCATAGAATCGATCGCCATCGATAGCTTCATTTTTTTCTCATTCCACCCAATGCCACACGACTGATATATCAAAGGCTGTGATGTTGTGGCTGTGGAAAGGTGGTTATAAAATATCACTTTCTGTTTATTTGGTAAGCGTACCCTGTTTGGCGGCAGCGTGTTTCTTCTCTTTCTATATGTATAACAAGTGTAGAAATTATCCTATGTTAGACACTAAATAACCCTAACTAGAAACACGTGTCGAGGTGTAAAACAAACACACCTTTCTCCTCCGTATTTGTTTTGTTACTGAGGCTTTGTTTTTGAGTAAAAGTTCATTCATCTTAGAAAACTACAGTTTCTGACAGTGAGATGTATTTTCTCTAAACCTATTTCTGATTTTAAATCCAATTAAAGTTAAAGCACGCAGTCCTAGGCACACATCTCAGAATTCCGGGCTGTCTGAAACTTATCAACAAATCAATATGCTCTAGTAATGGCGTTAAACGAAACAAACTTTACGTTTTCCGTGTCTCGCTCTATGCACGTCGTTTTATGTTTACCATATGTCAGATACACATTATTCCTGGATTAAGACAAACGAGCTGGAATGTCTTCAAAGAAACACACTCTTCCGTTTCCTTTGAACATCAAATGTAAGTTACTTAAAACAAGTACATTTTTGTTTTGTTTTTTAAGCAAGAATTCACAGAGGAAAGTGTTTACGTAATCCATCAACGATTTCTGTTTTTTTATCCATATGCTAATGTTATGTCTCTATCAAATACATCTCACACGGCAGATCATTAGATTACGAGTCGGTTATAAACATATATCAATACACCGTAGTCTGTTTGGAAACGGAGAAAATTGAGTTTCACGATATTACATGATTGGCATATTTCGAAACCAGTATGGATGTATGGGTGTAATTCAATAAAAACTTTAAAATATCTGTTTGCAACGAGCGAAGAGTTTAGATAACCATTACTTTTTGGAATTTTGTACAGGTAATAAGTTGTCCCAAAAAAACGAAGAAAAAAAAAAGAAGAAGAAAAAAACAGAAGAAGCAGATAATATTACGGCAACACGCCCCAAGTTCTTACCAACGACAATTGTATTTACAAAAAGGTTATGTAACAAATATACTGATGTAAAGAAATAACGGAACATATGGCATTGTAAACACAATTTATTTCACAACTAGCTTAGTAATGTTGGTGTAAAATGCGAAGATATAATACGGGATTGAACGTCAGCCATGTTTGACTGAATATCAGTAATGTATTGAATGTCAGTGATGTGATATTGAATGTCAGTAATGCGGTATTGATTGACGCTACTGAATGTCAGTAATGTAATATTGAATGTCAGTAATGTGATATTGAATTTCAATAATGCGGTATTGGTTGTCACTATTGAATGTCAGTAATGTAATATTGAATGTCAGTAATGTGATAAAGAATGTCAGTAATGCGGTATTGGTTTTCACTATTGAATGTCAGTAATGTAATATTGAATGCCAGTAATGCTGTATTAATTGTCACTATGAATGTCAGTAATGTGATATTGAACGTCAGTAATGTAATACTGAATGTCAGTAATGCTGTATTGATTGACACTACTGAATGCCAGTTATGTGATATTAAACGTCAGTAATGCTGTATTGATTGTGACAATGAGGTATTGAATGTACTGGATGAATGTTAATACTGACTGTCAGAAATGAGGTGTTGAAACTCAGTAATGTGAGATTAACTACCAGTAATATGGTATTGGATGCCAGTAATTGTTCTATTGGTTGTCAGCATTGGATGTCAGTAATGTAATCCGTTGTAGAATGTAAGTGAAGTAATGTCAGTAATGTGGTGTTGAATGTTAGTGCTGACTGTCAGTAATGTGTATTGAATGTTAGTGCTGACTGTCAGTAATGTAGTATTGAATGTTAGTGCTGACTGTCAGTAATGTAGTATTGAATGTTAGTGCTGACTGTCAGTAATGTAGTATTGAATGTTAGTGCTGACTGTCAGTAATGTGTTACTGCATGCTGGTGCTGACTGTCAGTAATGTGTTACTGAATGTTAGTGTTGATTGTCAGTAATGTGATATTGAATGTTAGTGCTGACTGTCAGTAATGTGTTACTGAATGCTAGTGCTGACTGTCAGTAATGTGGTATTGGATGCTAGTGCTGACTGTCAGTAATGTGGTACTGAATGCTAGTGCTGACTGTCAGTAATGTGGTACTGAATGCTAGTGCTGTCAGTAATGTGGTATTGAATGCTAGTGCTGACTGTCAGTAATGTATTACTGAATGCTAGTGCTGACTGTCAGTAATATAGTATTGAATGTCAGTAAAATGGTATTAAATATCGGAATGTGGTATTGAATGACAGTACTGAATGTCAATAACGAGGAACTGAAAATCAGAAATGTGGTATTAAATGTCAGCAATGTGGTACTGAAAATCAGAAATTTGCGATTCAATGTCAATTATGTGGTATTGGAAATCTGAAATGTTGGGCTTAATGTCAGTACTGAATATGAGTAATGTGGTATTGGAAAAATAAATCTGGGATTGAATGTCAGTATTAGAAATCTCGGATTGAATGTCAGTTTTAAATAGCAGTAAAGAATACTGAAATTATTACTTTTTAAATGTGAGATTGAATGTCAATACTGAATGTTAGTATGTGGTATTGAAAATTAGAAATCCGTATTGAATAACAGCAATGTGTGCGTGTGCGTGTTTGTGCGTGCGTGAATGTGTTTGTGCGTGCGTTGATGTGTGCGTGCGTGCGTGTGATCTAGCTCTGTGGAACATATTCTTTATCGCCAACCACTATCCCATATCTTCGACAGATAGCTTAGATAATTGTGGTATGTACCCAGGACAGCGTGCTTTAACCGTAATTAAATATAAGCAGGAAGCTAAACTGAAATTAATTTTTCAGTTATACAAAATAATGTATGCATAATTTACGACATACTGAATAAAGGTGGCAAAGTCTATTCAATAAATCCTAAACCACACCAGCAACAGTTTCGTTATTGTTGGCCGCACGGAAATCCTGTTTTTGTGTCTACAGAAGAAAAAAAAACCAGAAAAGAAAACTGAAAGTCCATCTTAATCAATACATCATTATGTGATCCATTTCACTTAACAATAGACCAAATAATTTTCCGAATGCACTGCCTTAGAATATCTGGTGTACCCAGTGACAATTAAATTCAGATATAAAAAGCAATTTACCGCCTTGCATTCAATCTAGTGAATGCAGTAACTGGAACTCTTCAGATCGGGAGATTTATTTGTTTCCTAAACTTATACAGCGCCGTTATTTCGCGCAATAATGTATAGAAATCGGACACCGCATTAACTGTTACGCCTGGCCGATATGACAAATGCTAATTGAAAATGATTGGTCAATTACAGGCAATGCCGTATACCGATACTCTATACGACCACACGATTCTGAAAAAAAGAGGACCAGTCGATCGGTCAAATAATAACACTGGCAAGAGTTAAAGCACCACTGAGGAGGAAATTACGAAATATTCGATATGAAAATTGACTGGTCTTCGTCAAATCAATATTCATCATCTGCGGGGATTGGTTAACGTTTGTACACGATTAGCTTTAATTTCCCCCAGCCAGGCGATACGCGCATTAGACATATTGTCTTTATCGGTTATTATTGTTCTCTTTCTGAGAGCTTTTAACCACAAGTTCCAGCTTTCTCTATAAGAATAACGGCTCTATCGGCAAGAGACTCGAAGTTCAAAAGCAAAAGAAAAACCTATTTTTGAAAATATTTTATGAGGGGGCCGGTTTCAAAGGAGAACGTATGGTAATTTTCGGCGTTTTGTGTAAATGTGTTGATACTGTAGGGGAAACTGAATATTATGTTTTCCGTCAGCGAAGAATGAAGCGGAAATAAAACCAATTTCCAGTATTGAACCAGTTTTCGTCGGTTTTATTCTCTCAAAGAACACCGCGTAACGATTTTACTGAATGTAATATTCAATCTTTTTCTTCGTTGTAAATTGGTCCATAGGAATGTGTGTGATTTAACACACCATTGATACTAAGTTTTGCATAATGAAAAACACCTTTGCTACGTGCATACAATGAAGTAGTCTACCACTCAGGCGATATGTTGACTCTAAAATGATATTACCGGCCTCGGTGGCGTCGTGGTTAGGCCATCGGTCTACAGGCTGGTAGGTACTGGGTTCGGATCCCAGTCGAGGCATGGGATTTTTAATCCAGATACCGACTCCAAACCCTGAGTGAGTGCTCCGCAAGGCTCAATGGGTAGGTGTAAACCACTTGCACCGACCAGTAATCCATAACTGGTTCAACAGAGGCCATGGTTTGTGCTATCCTGCTTGTGGGAAGCTCAACTAAAAGATCCCTTGCTGCCTGTCGTAAAAGAGTAGCCTATGTGGCGACAGCGGGTTTCCTCTAAAAAAGCCCAGTATCAGAATGACCATATGTTTGACGTCCAATAGCCGATGATAAGATAAAAAATCAATGTGCTCTATTGGCGTCGTTAAATAAAACAAACTTTACTAAAATGATATTGTTATTTTATTTCTAAATTAATGTTTTAATAGAAGAGAAACAAAAATGTACTAACTTTAAGTAATGGACAATGCATTTTTCATTTAAAAAAATAAAAAACAAACAAAAGAAATACAAACCTAAAACAACCCCTCCCCCAAAAAATAAATAAATAAAAAACAATAACGACTCTATCGGCAACAGACTCCCCCCAACCCCCCTCCCAAAACACACACACAACAACAACAAGCCCCCCCCAAAAAAAACCCCAACAACAACAAAAAACCCACCCCACCTCAAATCCACAATAACGTACAAACAAACAGAAAAAAAGAAAAATCAAGAAAAACATGCCGAACAAAACAAACAAAAACCTCACCGCCTACAAATCTGTTTACCTAATACAAACGCAATTTATAATCGATTTTCATTCACTTTATGACGTGTGCATATTTTCTTGATCAATACTTTCTTTTTACCGACATCAATTAACTGTATTAAATGAATTGCTTTGTCTTTTAGCTGTGTTTGTTCATCTGTTAAAATAATTATTTTTCTGATCTTGGTTTGACCTCTATAGCGTGCATGCATGCGACTATTCTTTATTGCCACAGTTGCTGTTTTTTCTCACGCTGTGACTGCACCAGTATGCAGGCAAGGATGCATCTAGGGGGGTGGGGAGCAAGAGAAAGTACAAAATGTTCTTTAGTTTAAAACATGTCTTTTTTTCTAGCTGGAGAAGACCGTATATCATTGTACATTTTCTTTTCTTTTTTTTCTTTTACAGCAACCCCCTAGACATTTATGTTAGGTACGGCCTTAACAGACTTCTGAGTTGTTGTAAAGACTGTTCCAGAAATAATGCCTTGAAATGGGGTGTCATGGGTGATTATGGGAGTTTGGGATTGGTGTGGTTATAGAAGATGAAACATCCTTTAACACACCATCCCTCCATCAATTACTGGTGTCTCCCTTTTCCCTCTCTCAATTCCCCCCAACCCCACAGCTCCCACCCTTATTTTGCCTCACACACATTGTAGACATGTTCAGAAGTACGAGCGATTGCAGTCGTTTGCTAGACTGGGTTTTTCGCCTAGCGTTACATGAATTGTTATGTGACAGCAGACCATGGTACCAGTCAAATTGTTCGCGAATACTCGTCATCCTGAACACCCCTCTGGTCGTTTGTGGAACAGCCCTTAAATATCACGTATTTGAAGTAAGACAACTAACTGAACGTAAACAAGAGACAACCAGTTTGGTTGCTAGTTTTTATAATCCATCAGAACCAGTGGTGTTTGTATTTCAATGACCGCCATTAAATACATTGACTGATTAACAGTCCATGTAATGACGCCATGATTTCACCGTGTAATCAGTTTCCAGGTTTGATAAATGAATCCGTAGTCAGGGAATTAACAGGCAATCGCTTATGAATTCATTTTTTTTCTATGCAGTTCTTTAAAGTAGAAAAAAACCCTCTCCAAGTAACATGTAGTTGTTCATAGTTACTCGAGAGAGAAAAACAATACAGACAGACAGACACACAGACACACAGACAGAAAGACAGAAAGACAGACATACAAATAGCGAGACAGACACAATAAATGATTGGGTAGTTGTTCATAGTTACCCGAGAGAGAAAAACAAGACAGACACACAGACAGAAAGACAGACATACAAACAGCGAGGCAGACAAAATAAATGATTGGGTCCTAAACATTCAACATTTTCATGATCCCAAAAGCACATACGCATTAGATGTGCATTCTATTTATTCAGATTGTGAAACAGATAGAATAAATGCTTATGTCGTCCAACATTTATTTGTTTTCCTGAAAATTCAACGTTTTGTTTTTTACAATTCTCAAAGCACATACGCATTAGTTGTTCATTCCATTTATTCAGACGTATATAATTACGATAAATAAATTAACAGGAAAAGTACAATTATACGGGAAGAAGGTTTACCTTTTTGTGTGCCTGTGTGCTTATGTGTTTGGATTTCATGGTAGACTGGGAATAAAACACAGTTCCCAATACACTTGAATGTGGTTGTCATGTTTTGTTTTCATTTAACATAAACTATATTTTTTATGAAAAGATACATAGAAGCATAATTTTAGCCCCTCTATAAACAGTACCTTCTCAAAACCATATTTCAGCTAAAGAAGACTTTTCGGAAACGCAGAACCAACTTCCGGTTATCAACGGATATAAAAACCGTTTCCGGCACCCATATTACCAAAATGGCGGACACCCGTATCGTAACGGAAATGTATTTTACAACGGTTACGGTAACCCGAATCGTTACGATTCTCATGGGCGTAACCACATTCTGCCGGATATAAGCGGTACCTCGTACCCCTCGACTTGGCGGAAACCAATATTTAGCAGCAGTCCGCCTCGACAAGACCGGTACCCGGCACCAAGGCCCATCCCCGCCCCAAAAGAACAGGAATCGGAAGAAGTGCCTGACGTAGACCACGAGAAAGAGAGGGCTAATACTGATGGTACTTTTTGGAAAATAGAATCTTTTTTTTTTTTTTTTTTTTTTTTTTTTTTTTAGTCTGCGCATCACAATTAGTGTATAGTTTTAGCACAGACCGTTGTTTTACCTACCTCTTTCTTGCTTTATATTTTTATTTCTTTTATTTTCAAATTATAAATTAACAATGCATAAACCAATCCAGAAGAATTTTTCCTGAATTAATAAATACATACTTATATGTAATTTATATTTAGACATAACGATATCCCACAAAAACGTTTTATGCAGAGTTAATAACAATCTTTAATTATATATGCATATCGGTTTTAATTATTAAAACAAGTTAGTTATTTTTATGTAAAAACAAAACGCTGAAAGATAAAAACAAAGTTGTAAAAACAATCTATATTTGTTTCTCGTGGTTTAAATACTTTACAAGAATAAATATAATATAATAAGAAAGTATTATTCTAAAATGTAAAATGTAATAAACTGTGAACGTAAAGATATATACGTATGACATCTGCTCCATCATTTAAATTTTTTAATATATAATTAGATACTGTAAAGTATTCAGTGATATTGCATGACGTTTCTTTTCGAGGTTAGTCCTAGAAATGATCACATGAGGTGTTTGAGACGGGATGGAGGTAAATGTTTTAATATTTGCAACTGTCCACAAAATCAAATCTTATACAAATAGAATCTGAGAGCGAACCTACACCCCCTTGCTCACAACAAGGCAACGATAACGGCCCACCTGAACACAACCACCAGGTAAAATAACAGTAACAGCAGCAACGAAATATGACGATGGCATCACCATCACCATCTCCAACAAATTAACGCCAGTACATCCTATTATACAAAAACATCACCAGCAACAACAACAATATCAACAAACACCAACAATTCGTCATTACCGTCATCATCAGCAGCAACAAAATCCAATTTTGCACGTGAGCCAGTACATCTTACTTTGCAAAAGAATCAACGGTAACAGTCACGATTCTATGAAGACCAACGATGCATAACAATGTTTTTTGTTTAAAATTATTATACGCACTAGATGAAAAAAAAGAAGAGTTGAATCGACCCTTTTCATTCCAATATCTCACCTCCGTCTTGTACCCACTGTGATCATTTCTGAAATAGCGCTAATCTATCTTAACAGAACATCTTATTTCTCTGGTTTCTCCCAAAACTAATTGCGGCAGAGTTATCTCCCACCACAGTAGTCCACCCTTCTCATAGCTACACATATATTTTTTCACATAGGTGTCTCCCTTCACATGATTAAAATAGTATTTATTTTGTTCTACATTAATTTTGTAAACACCTAATTGTAGATGTAATAAAAAACTTAATTAAAATAGCGTTCGTAGTAGAGCATAAATCGTATTAGTCCATTGATAGTCTTAACATGAACATTTATAAAATATTACTTAGATAATTTTAATTATAACGAGTTGTTGATTGTGTGAAATTAATCAGTAATAAAAACAGTATATTAATAATTTAATACACTTTAGTTTTTTTTGTCATTAAATGTGTTAATTTTGATATTAATCTTGTTCGTTTCTTATTAATAAACATTTTATTTCAATTTCTTTAAAACATAATTATAATAACAAACACTTTTAGTAATATCAATATTGTATGTATATATCCATTGTATAATAAACATTACTAAATATGTGAATAATTATTAAACATTAATTTGGTCTTCTTATTAATACAGAGTTAATAATTAATACAGAGTTAATAATTAATACATATTTAATCATTGATGCAGATTTTATAATTAATACGGATTTAAGATTTATTAATTAATTTCATTGTCTGTGAGTTCATTATCATGACACATTACGTAGTTAATATCATTGTGTATTGCTTAGGCTCGATGTGTAGAGTTGAAAAGTAGACGTGAAATGTAGACGTGAAACGTAGACGTAAAATGTAGACGAACGGGTACGTTTCAGCATGTCTGTTTCTTTCTTGCAGCCCTCCCGCATCGCGCGCCATTGCGCGAGCGAAACAAGACACAAATAGCTATTGTTGATATGAAAGTGACTAGTTCCGGTAATCATTGGCATCCTTCATTTGCATATTTCGTTGAACGGCTTTGTGGAGGCACAGTTTGATAAAAAAAAACCTGTTTCAGAGATGATCGTAAGGGGTGGGAGTAGGGGGTGGGTCAATCTAATTATTATATGGGATGGAATGGGTGAGGCGGGGTGAGGTGTGTGTGGTTTAAGGGTAGTTTTATTTTGTGAATGGTGACGGTGGAGTAGAAGAATGTAATGCATATTATTATACATTATTTTATTTTATTTTATTTTATTTTATTTTATTGACGGTGGGTAGAAAAACATACATGACATTCTACGTGTGATCATCTCTGAATCAGCTCTAACAAAGAACAAAAGGTTAATATCGGGTAATTCGACGTTGCAAAATTTACTTGAGCTCTGATGGGCATCCTTTCATCCTTTATTTACAAATACCCCCCCCCAAAAAAACAACAACAACACAAAAAACAAAAACAAAACAAAACAACAAGAAGAAAACCCCACACCAAAAAACAAACAACAAACAAAAACACAACTAAAAAACAACAAAACAACAACAACAAAAACAAAAACACAAAAAACAAATAACAAACAACAACAACCCCCCCCCCCCAAAAAAAAAAAAAAACCCACACGCACACGACAAAACCCCCATACCCAACATCCAAACACCTAACGCCCCCTCAAAAACCACCCAAAACAAAGAAAAAAAGAAAAACAAACACACATTTGTACAATAGACTGCAACATGTAACTCATCCATAACTCGGATAACTCGACCATCATTGTAACAAGGGCAGTATGATCACTTCATACACGCAATACTGAATGAACACAATACGCACAATTCAGTGTTAAATTATTGACATCAAAATTGTATTTAATAACAAAACCTTCACTCATGTCCCTCCTAATCGGTTTTGAAGCGAAAGGAAACAGCGTATCGGCTCCTAATATCTATCGGTTTTAAGTAAACGTTAATATAGAAATAGTCCTTTTCTCTAACTTTCGCGTCTAGCGGCTAAATCTTTCATTTATACCAAAACATGTCTGTGAACCAAATATTTCATGCCACAAGTTTTTACGAAACCAACGAAAAAATGCACTCACTTATAGGTTACTTGCTGTAAGTAAACTACAAAGTATAACATAGTTTTGATAAAAATGTACATGTATAGACTTATGCTAAAACGACCCCCCCAAGTCCCCCCCCCCCAAAAAAAAAAAAAAAATCCAACAAAAAACCACAACAATAAAAACAAACAAAAAACACATAAAGAAAAACACATAAAGAAAAACAAATCAACAAATAAATCAGAAACAAAATACACACAAGACAGCTACAACAAAGGCAACATAAAACGAAAAACAAGTAGCAACGACATGCTAGCTAGCTTTATCGACGAAATTATAAAACATGAAAACAAATCCATTACATTCGATGTATATGGTAATTTGCATAATCGGCAACAAATTGTTCTTCCACAAAGCCAATTTCAGTGTTTTTTACCACCTTCACAAAATAACTTTTATTTGTTAATTATTAAAAACAATCATCTTACATTTGCATTTGCCTACAGTGTGCTAACAAGGCACATTTTGTTGTTTTTGAACTCACGTTTTTGTTGTAGTTTGTATCAACGAAACATTCGACTTTTTGCAGTTGCCATTTTTGTTCCACTGATTACAAATTAACTGCGATGGAACTTATCGTGTGCAAGAAACAGTGTTTGAAGAACATTATTATTTCTAGTTTGCATGATATTGTTGAATGCTTGTTGTGTTATAAGATGGAAATAAAATTTGAATAGTACTGAAAAACGTATTAACATTATCACGACAAAACTGAACTAACATCGTCATTGATATACATTTCACCCAACATCTCCACATGTTTTATGAATTGAATCTAATTTGCATAGTGAATGAATGCGCTTACATGTTAGATTTGAAAATGCCGATATGTATTAATTTGCATTCATTTGCAAACAGTCTGTTCGCAGTTAGAATATCTTATCAGATAATTGTTCTAAACAACTATATTGTGTGTTGGAAACCGTTTACGTTTATTGACATGCGACATAGTATGCGTCTTTGAGTAAATAATTATCCTCAACGTGTTTATAAAATGTTACATTACAACTGAAACCACAAAGTTTGTAAAAATCCTCTATCCAAGAAATTAGTGATCCACCAGCTCTACTTCTCTTCTGCATGTACATTTATCCTAATAACACTGGAAAAAACTAGTCAAAACCCAAGTATAAAAAAAACAAAAAACACAGTAACAATGTCCCCCGAAAAACACCACACAAGACCCCCCCCCCAAAAAAAAAAAAAAAAGAAGAAAAAAAGAAGAAGAAGAAAACCCCCCACAAACAAACAACAAAACAACTGTTGATCACTATACGTTACAAGGACATTGTTGTTCAATATAAGGTCCCCCGTCTGGCTGCCAGGATCATGGTATAGGCGCGTTCAACGTTGTCACTAGCAGAGCACGTTGTCTGACGTCTCTCTCCTTCGTACGTAATACAATACATTAGTACTGATATCATTTCCTTGATTATTTCATTTAACTTCTTTCAAATAACAATCAAAGCATTTCACACCTGTGGTTCAATCATTAATACTTCAGTGACTGTCTTGGTTTGTGTTTTTGAAATATCAGAATGTTCTATGCATGGGAATGTCAAACATGTTTGACAAGTAAACAAGTAAAAAATTCACATCACCACAAAAAGTATCATTTCTGAAACTCAGTACAGGCATTGCATTTTGCTGCATCGTTCTCAGAAGACTTCTTGTTTTCCTATTATCTGTGGTTGTTTGACAAGTATGATGTACGGTTTTCAATTCAGTAACAGGTTTTCTTTCCTTTTTTTTAAATGTTCATATATATGTATATATATATATATATATATATATATATATATATATATATATATATATATGTATGTATGTATGTATGTATATATGTATGTATATATATATATATATATATATATATATATATATATATATATAGTTTTGCATTTGTACATCTAGGCATATGCATGGTACTACTAATAATATCATTTGTTTTCAGTTGTCATATTTTAAATTAGCATGCATGGTGGTTTTATCATTTAATTTTTATCCCATTTCCAACAACGTTCATATAATTATATTATGGCTGCCCACCCGCCTTTTCGTAGAACCGTTTGCCATGAATCCAATTCTTGAAACCTGCTATACTAAAGACTGTGGTATGCGCCACCCTGTTTATGGAAGAAATAGTTGGCCTCTATTTGGTAATCGTATCCTGGCAATTACCACAATATACTTTAATAAACAAAATAATCCCTTCCAAAATTAACACTATTTCACTTTCCAAAACCATCGGGCAGTTTTTGGCAATGATTTGAAGATAATTGTGTCACAAATGCTATTATATCGGGGAATTGATCACAAAATAATACTTATAGTTTTACATAGTGATACATTCTGTCATTTTGTTATTATTTTTTTTTTGTAAACCTTGGTTAACATGTTTCGGTTAGTTTGTAACTGCAGTTGCTACCAAAAGTGGTGTTTTGACCACACTGCATACTTGGCAGTCAACTGAATGTTGTATTATATAGCATTTGTCTTTATGTGCTCTGTGCTGTGCGTAGCACAGTGTAGTGTTACGGTGTGGTGTTGTTTCGTTCTGTGTGACGTTTGTCGTTGTTTTTTGTTTGTTTCTCTTTTTTTGTAACTTTGTGTGAAACGTTTCGGTTTTCAGTTCTACAACCCGTCGGAACTGGCCGTGATTTTGAAACATCGAATTAGTTATCCACAAATAGCTAAACAAGAGAACAATTAATCGTCAATGATTAATTGTGTGAAATAAATTAATAAATGAAATTCCAGCATACCCAAGTAAATATGATAATACTCTCTCTCTCTATCTTTTCTATCTATCTATCTATCTATCTATCTATCTATCTATCTATCTATCTATCTATCTATCTATCTATATATACTGAGAGCATACATAACGCAATAGGTATTTCGCTGATATTTTCTTACAGAAATGCTATTTCAACTATATTAAGGTTGCAAACAAATGACATATTGGTAACAACTGTAACTGAAAGAAGATATTGTTCAAATTGGGAATTTTAAAAATTAAAATATGGTTTAAAACAAAAAACACAGCTTAGTTTTTTGGCAATAAAACAGCAATTTTCTAACATTACTTACCGTGGCATATTAAAAAAAGACAGAAAACACGAAAAAGTGTTGCTTTTATAGGGAGACGAGAGCAGGCAATGCACATGCAAAAAGATTTTCATATGCAACGCTGTGATGTTGCAATAAACACCCAAGTTATGTTGGGTTTTTTTTTTTTTTTACTGAAAACTCATTTTATTTAATTGTTTTCTGATTTGAACAAAATCCTCTTTCACGTACAGTTGTTACCAATATGTCCACATAGTTAATATATATGACTTGATAATTCTATACGAAAATATTCAGTGAAATACCCATTGCGTTATTTATGCCTCTCAGCATATATATATGGTACCTTTATATATATATATATATATGACCTTTTAGGATAACAATTAAATTGTATTTTGTTTTAAAAAGAACTTAAATGTACGGTCAGTTCAAACGGAATGCCGTTTTTCCTACATGTGTTTTGTTTGTTGATAATTTCAACAAAATTTGTGTTTGTTGATCAGTTGAGTGTACTTATAACAAAAACTGAGACACACAAATAATTACCGTAATATAATGCATTATCGTTTTACTATACATGGTCGAAACTTTTAATAATAAAACAAACAAGTAATACAACATATATCTAGACCTAATTCTCAATTGTAGAAATAATATTATTTATTAATACAAATATAATGTGTGCAGTGGTAAGGTCCATACATGCTATGCCGTTTTGCATTGTTATGTGTGTTCTTGTTTTGTTATGGTTCTAACTGCTAATAGTAGGCTATTTAATGCATTTTCGTTAATAAGTTTTCAAAAGAACAGTTTTCCTTATAAAAATGTTCCAAAAAATGATGAGGTTAATTTTGAATGTACTACCAATAAAATGACAAAGATAGAAACACTTCTAAAACGAGTTTTATTATTATTATTATTTTTATTATTTTTTTTTTTTTTTTATTTATCATTATATTTTCTTTGGTTTGTTTGTTTGTTTATTTTGTTTTAACACACGATATCACTAATATTATGTTTCTGTTAGATTGACCTCATTGTAAAGAAATGTGATGGTATTCAGTATCGTTTCTCTTAAAAATGTATGAACTAATCATCACGATTGCCAGGAATAGGACGAACTACGTTTTGAGACTGATGTGAGTTCTTGTTGCATTATCTGAACAAAGTGTGGCAACTAACAGACATAAAAACTGACGTCACTGTCATGTTTATGCTACCTACAGATAATAATGTCCTGGGGTGACGATAGAAAAATATTCCTTTTACCAAAAATGGTTGTTTTGATATCTCGCGAGTATGTATGTATGCGTGTGCGTGTGTGTGTGCGTATTTATGTATTTATTATGTTTTTGGAATAAACACATTTGATTCTGTTTGTCTTTTGTTATAAATCGTTTGTTTTCGTATGTTTTGTGTTTCGTGTTCATTTTCATTTGTCAAATTTATGTTTGTCAATGTCCGATAGACAAATAAAGCCACCTCCCATTCATGTGTATGTTTGTCAATGTCCGATAGACAAATAAAGCCACCTCCCATTCATGTGTATGTTTGTTCTGTGTTACACCTTTGTATCAATTACCTCAGTACCTCTTTGTGTTTTCCTTTATGTTTTATAAATGTTATATAAATACTTGGAACTATGTTAGAATTATGCTTATTATAGTATCGACACGACAAAATATCATGACAATTACACCCTCCCCACTATTTTAATGTTGTTTGAGATTCAATGTATGACGTCACTGTGATGAATATGGTACCTATCAGTACTAACAATCTGTTCAGGTGACGGTAAGCAAATTTTTCTATTACCAAAAATAGTTACTGACACAAGTAGAAACCCCGGCTACGTTATACGTTCCTCTGTATGTATTATAATAAAACAGCAGCATGTTAAAACATTTTTAGAGGATATCAATGTTATCAATGGATAGCTAATAACGATATATTTTCAAGTACAAAATAGTGTATTTCTATTATCTGTGTATCTACCTTGCTTTCTTTTCTACTTTTCTGGTTAAAAGTGGCAATATTTTATGTTTGTTACTCAACATATCCGAATGAACGGATAGACATAAGCACACACATTAAATTGCGACTTCATGATTACATTTGTTTGGCACCCAGTAGCCCATGTGCATTTTTGTGCTGGGGTGTTGTTAAACATTCATTCATTCATTAGTTCATTTATTCATTCATGATTGTGCTGTCATCTATCCGTGCAGGTTATTGAATATCAGCTATCAACATTTAATGGCAGAGATAAAATATCTGAATTCGAATATTGTTATTTATCCTATAAAAAAAAGAGAATAATATTGCCGCTTTGAAACAATTGCTTTATCTTTGATTTTTTTTTATTTTTTTTTATCAATGTATGCTTTCTGCAATAACTTTTATTTCATTGGATGTATAATGTGACTACTTCAAAACTACTGCCTTACCCTTGGCCTTTGACCTAATACGTCATTGACTGCTTCTACCAGCATTTGGATGATCTGTTGCTTTGCCCACGTGTTCCTTCAACACCAATCACATAGCTCGCTTTTCAAAATTGTTTGCAGCTTTTAAAATTTGTTTTGTATTTAATTTTGAAAGCCTGACATGATGTCCACGTGCTATAAATGTTGTTTTCTTTGTTCTTAAATTAGTACACGTATTTAATACAAAGTGACAAAAATGCCTGCACCTGAGTTTAGATTTTTATTTTATGGTCATTTATACATGCATAATAATTAGTATGATTCGAAGATTGATTACAAGATTTTTGGTTGATTAGTTTTTAAATGATTTTGCATTTGAGTATTCGTAATATTTGGAGAATACACGAAATGAAAACCAATTTTAATATAAAAGCCGAATGATCGGGAATGAATACCATTCATTTTATTATTATTCTATTGTGATTAAATTGTAAATTTCTCCGTATTCTGTATCAACAAATGAAATAAAGAAATTCCAATTTTCATCACAACTAGAAACAAAATGTATTTTTGTATATCAAGAAAAACAAATTAAGAATCCAAAGCTGGCATCTGATAATTTAATATTAATAATAAAAAAAAAATGTTGTATTACACATATTAAAAATGTAAATTTTAAGGCAGAAAATTATTTAATTTTGTCTTTATTTTTCTCGATTTCAAGGACACATAAGTAGTAAACAATACAAAAATCAGTATGCCTCAACTTAATAAATTTGGAACCAAAATAGGTGCATGTCTTTTTATTTATTTATTTATTTATTTATTTATTGATAATTGTATTTAATTATCTGAAACAATAACAGCTTATATTGTTTGACTGACATCAATATGATTATACGTTTCAGCTGTGTCGGGTTGCAGCGTCAACAACGGTGGCTGTCAACACGTGTGTGTGGCTGGATACAACGGCCACTTCCACTGCCGTTGTCGTGAAGGTTACAGACTAGCGGACGACGGCAAAAACTGCGTTGGTGAGACTGTGGAACAAACAGAACTTTTAAACTGATGCTTTGTATTCTGTCCTTTACATGGGAGTGCGCTTCGTAGTTCTAGTTAAATGGAACCATAAGGAGGGAACGAATATTTGTTATTATTTATTTATTTATTTAATCGTTTATTTATTTATTTAATTAGTTATTTTAAATTTATTTTATTGTTGTATTCTGCGTTATTTTTGCGGGCGTCAAAGCTGGTTTTATTTATTTATTTATTTAGTTTGTTATTTTTAATTTATTATATTATTGTATTCTTTGTTACTATCGCAAATTGACTTTTAAATCGATGCATTGTGTTCATCCTGTTACATGGAACTAAGGATTGAACGTTTATTTATTTGTTTTTATTATTTTTTTATTTATTTTTTTATTTATTAGTGGATAACTACATGTATGTTATTTTTGTTGATTTTACTGTCGCAAATTAATTTTTAAAGGTACTTCGCCGCCAAAAGGAAGGTATTTTGGCTTCAGAAAATAATGAGTAACACACTAAATTAATGAAAGCATTGAAAACTGTAATAAAAGCCCTATCATACATGCCGATTACGTATCCGCCATCAGCAGATGCTGTAAAAAAGAAAGAAAGAAATGTTTTATTTAACGACGCACTCAACACATTTTATTTACGGTTATATGGCGTCAGACATATGGTTAAGGACCATACAGATATTAAGAGAGAAAACCCGCTGTCGCCACTTCATGGGCTACTCTTTTTGATTAGCAGCAAGGGATCTTTTATATGCACCATCCCACAGACAGGGTAGTACATACCACGGCCTTTGATATACCAGTCGTGGTGCACTGGCTGGAACGAGAAATAGCGCCATGTGGCCACCGACGGGGGATCGATCTCACACCGACCGCGCATCGAACGAGCGCTGTACCACTGGGCTACGTCCCGTCCCCTGCATATGCTGTTGTGCATGTCTGTACAAGACTGATTCCAAAAGGGATTCTGATAGGGTCGTGACGGTAAACAGCCATGACTCACTGTCAGATGCTTTGTCTGTACAGGAGATCTGTTCTTGATCACGGTATATGTTTCCAACTGAGTGTAAGAGGACTGCCACTTTATATTGTGCGCCAGAATCTTATCTACAGCTGTCTGAATATGCACTAGGTTCCCCTACGGGGGGGGGGGGGGGGGGGGGGCATGAGTGGGCTAGTGTGGGCTAGGTGCTGTGCATAGTATGACGTTTCAAGCAAGGAGAGTTAAGACATGTGACTGAAATATTGCTCAAGTTACTCTGAGGGCGAAGTACTTTTAATCATAATAGACCGAAGTAAATAGCTAGAGGTGGTATAGGATTATGAAAATGGCATCCTAGCGAATCAAGGGATTTTTAATGGAGCAATTTGAATTTGATTAGCAAATCACATTTTGCGTTATATAATCATGTGAGAGGCTTTGTATCCGAAACTTACTAACTTTCTTTCCTGTTTCCCCATATATAGGAGAGACGATTAATTACTATTCTAAAAGTAATTGTGTATTTTTGTTTCTAGTGGAGAATCCATGCAGCAGGAGAAATGGGGGCTGTGAACACAAGTGCACCCATATGAAGGGGCGTGTGCAGTGCCAGTGTTTCATTGGATACTCCCTGGCATCAGACGGCAGGTCCTGCAGAGGTAAGCCTGGAAAACTAGTTCATGGGACACTCTCTTGGAAGGGTCATAGGATGTTGAGGGTGGGTTGGTGGGTGGGTGGGTATTCGGACGAACCCTCTTTCTAAGGCTAGATCAGTATTTTACAATGCAATATTAGGCTATTCGTATAGGTGCTCAAGGAAAATGTAGATAAAATGGTCCGAAACCTCCTTCCAGGTCCAAACCACGCCACGCCCCTGTCAGAAATCAGACGGCAGGTCTTGCAGACGATTAGTGCAGGGCGCACATTACGTCAAAACATTTCTTAATGTGCAATGCGAGTTGCTTCCCTCTATTTAGCAAATTTAAAATAGCGGGCATATTTCTTATGTTGTCGTTGGAAGATTTATTTTGTTAATATTTTTATTTTTATTATTCTCATTTTTATTGACATGATATCCACACACAGATGTATACAGTGAATATGACAAAAAAATATATTTAACTACATGAAAAGCAAAGTAGTTAAAGAGATAAAAATGAAATATATGTGACTGATAATGAGACATACATGTATGAAAAATTCAAATGGAGACTGAGGACATACTAAGTATCAAAAAGAAGAGAAGAAATACAATCTAAGTTTTAAATAAATTGTGACAAATTGACCAAACTTTTGTTTTTGCTTTTGTAACATAATAGTATTCAGTCTACTCTTTTTGGATCCATTTCAAACTGGGTACATGTGCATTGAAATTACTTTTAAATATTAAGTGTTTTGTAACAAGTACAATGGCATTAATGAGATCATTAATTTTGTTAATAATAATGTTAATAAAAAGTACTTCAATCGGGATTTAGTGAGTAAGATTTTTTTGCGTCAGTTCGACATTTGGAACCAGGGAACTGAGTGTATGCGTGTGCGTGCGTGCGTGCGTGTGTGTGTGCGTCATTGGCATAGTCCGAGGGGAGGCCATGAGTTGTCGTCCCCCCCCTCCAATTACACCTTTCTTTTTTACCCACCACCTTTTATATTTTCATATCGTCCCATAACAAAGACTCATGAACAGTGTGGTTGGTCCCTCTCTAATGTGCCCCCCAAATAAAATCCTGGCTATGCCAATGGCGTGTGCGCGCGTACAGTAAAATAAAAAAAGGTCGTGCTGAAAAGTAGTTGCGATTGTGGGTGGGAGTAGGGGCATGGCTAGTGTCATGTTTGCGTGCGATTTATCTGGTCTGTACATAGCACTGGCGCTGGAAGCGTGTGTGTGTGTGTGTGTGTGTGTGTGTGTGTGTGTGTGTGTGTGTGTGTGTGTGTTGGCAAGAGGGACATGTGCCCCCCACTTTGAATCTCACTTCCATAGATGTCAGAACATGGCAACAATTGGGATGAGGGGTAGTTGAGGGGTGGGGATGGCACTTTTATATTAACTTATCTTTCAAATGAGCGGAAGGAAGGAAGGAAATGTTTTATTTAACGACGCACTCAACACATTTTAATTACGGTTATATGGCGTCAAACCTATGTTTAAGGACCACACATATATTGAGAGAGGAAACCCGCTGTCGCCACTTCATGTGTTACTCTTTTCGATTAGCAGCGAGGGATCTTTTATATGCACCATCCCACAGACAGGGTAGTACATAGCACGGCCTTTGTTACACCAGTTGGAACGGGAAATAATGCCCTGGGTTACGTCCCGTCTCTGAAGCCTAAACACGAGCCTAATCTTAAGTGCTGAAAGTGTTGAATAACAATTGTCCCTTGGCCCACCGACGCTTATATGTGTCGGCACACGCAGGTGCCACAGCAACAGCGCATTAATTACACAACAGGGTCAAAGAAGATATTAATTCCCCCCTCCCCGTAAATCAGACCAATGTGGTAGCGTGGTTTGGACCGGGCAGTGTGTGTGTGTGTGTGTGTGTGTGTGTGTGGGGGGGGGGGGGGGGGGGTTGTCGAATATGAACCTAGCGGACTCTTGTGTATACATATCCCATGTAAAACATTGTACACAATGTACTAGCCCCGGCCGCGGGAGGGGTGGGGTGAGGGGTCCGAATCCCGTAATTCAACCCCCCCCCCCCCCACACGTCTGTCACATTCAACTAAAACAACAACAAAAAAAACCCAACCTTTTGTTGCAGTTTGTCCTAGGTTCAGTCATATATTTACTGGACTACTGCACCCACCACAGAATTGATGTATCCACTAGTACTATTACCACGACATCCTGAATATTGAAAACAGTAGGAACAGCTCCAATCTGCATTAATATGTACATAAACAGTTTCATTGTATTTGTTAATTTTTATTCATAATTTTGACGTATTTCGGCTTAATAATCTCTGAAAAGGTTAGCACTTACCAGTTTGGCCGTGGAGCATCGGGACAGTAAAAACACCCGTAGGCCATTTGTAGCTACGTTGTTAGGTATCACGTGGAAACGTCTATGACGTCACAATACCGCGACATTTAACACACTGGAACGTAAATAGATGCTATGTGACTGGACAAACCTGTGAAGCTTTTATAATATATACTAAGCATATATAAAATGGAAATCATGATGGTATGTCGATAACGTAGACGACGATGATGATGACGACGACGATGGCGAATTATGTAAAATATGTCGAGGATTAGGCGTTGAAGATTATGATGATACCGACGATGACGGTAAATAATACTTTTTAAAATATCTTACCTCAAATCTAAACAATTGTTAGCGTTTCAGTATTTTCTAGGATCCACAACTTGTGCATTGCCCTCAACCACTAGAGGTGGTCCGAGGATCTAGGTCAAGGTCTTCAACAGAGGTTATATCGGATCACCTGATGTACGGACTAAAATAACGAGACTTCTAATGGTGTTTTTGTTTGTTTGTTTTTTACTCCCGCATTATCTAATCATACGATGTCTTTGGTACACTTATTGTTTTATTGAATACCAAGGAACTCAGTAAATATTCAGCACAAATATATGTTGATGTGAACCTTTTCTCCGCGTATTATACAAAGCTATGTGACAGCTTAAAGGGCCCGTCTATGGACAGCCGGTAACAGGCGCGTATGCAGGGGGAGGGTCAAGCAAAATTTCTTCTTTTTTTAAAAGTATATTTTCTGGGGCAACATGACTCCATAAACTTCACTCGCCACAGTCTAAATCCCCCACCCCCACCCGACATAATGATAAACGTCACCGTCTGATGAGGTTAAACACAATTTGCAGTGACGGAACCAGAGGAGGGTCACGGGTGTTCCGTGAGCTTCCCGCCCCACGCCTGTTTGAAGTGTCCTTTTTATTTATTATTATTATTTTTTTAAATATTTAATTTTATCCCCCACAATTGTAAATATACAACAGTAAATTGCCCTGAGAACGCTTCTCCTGGGATTTTTATTTCACAAATTTCAGGGAAGCATGCGCCCGATCTCCTCTACACATCTCTTTCCCTTTCTGTTTGGAAGATCAGCACAATTGTTTTGCAACCCTCCTTTTTAGAAAATCCTTGATTTGTTCCTGATTTGGAATGGCTGGGTTTTTTTCAGACTTGAATGAATGTGACATCAGCAATGGCGGATGCTCACAAGCCTGCATCAACACCAAAGGTTCTTTCGTCTGTACGTGCACTCCAGGATTCCAGCTGGGCGTGGATGGACGCTCCTGCTACCGTAAGTTCTCGTAACGTCACGTTTACGGAACGTCATAGATTCAGGAAAAGATAACCGCATGCATTTCGTTATAGTCTCGTTCGACCTGGTTACAGATTATGTAATGAATGGATGCACAATGAATGTTTAATGACGCTCTAGTGGTGTCGTTAAATAAAAGAAACAATTTTTGTATTTAATAACACCTACATGCTCGCAGGAATACTATACTAAGGGTTGGTGAGGTGGGGGCACGCATTTATAGTAAGGAGGGCACATACACATTTTAAAAATATATATAGTTGAAGGAAAACGGTAAAGCGGTTTGGCCACAAATTGGGATTGGGGGGGGGGGGGGGGGGGGGGGAGGGGTTGGTACCAAAAAGTGCATTGTGGATTTTGTGTCAAACATGAGAAAGCAAAACCTTCAACATTCCGAAAATTAAATACGAAATAGATCAACGATGGAACAACTGTAATTGTAATTTTATGTAGTGCAATAATTTCTCTCATTTGCAATTATTGTTGAGAAAGTAAGTAATAAATGTAGTCCAGTTTGACCCTTAACCTTTTTTTTTCTTTATATTTTTGTTTTAGTTGTTGTCACTAAAATAGTCACAACAAAACAAAAATGTAAAAAGCTCAACTATAAGATTACAGGTGGGGATCAATGATATGCGGAGGTGGGGGAAGTCTATATGCAACTGAATAATTAGCAGTGCATGCTCTTTAAAATAAGTGAACACCAATTCATCGGGAGCTGAGGGGAGGGTGTGGTCCACACCCCAGACCGCCCCATTGGTTCCGTGCCTGAACTTTAGACCAAGGTTTTTGTGGACAATGCTGCATACATTCGTTTAACAAAGAGTCAAGGTCGATCGAGACTAGCATTTTGTTCCTACTTCATAAATATACATTAACAATACGCAGACCATGTTAGTTTAGCTAATACTAATTTTAATTAAACTGTTTTACTAATTTATTGTAACACGATTGATTAGTATGTGCATCAATATTGAGTTATTAGTATATGTTTAACGTGTGTGTTAGTTATAACCATAACAAAAGTGTTCTAAGTTATCAACAAGTATGACATGGTGTGGATTGAGTCAAATAAAAATTTAAAAAATACTTATAGTTTACTTGTGTTGCCAACTAATGGACTTATGCACGTAATGGTGGTTTTGAAACAAAGATGCAATTTATTTCTTTTTCTTTTCTAAATCGTTAATATTTAGAATGCAAAATTAACACTTTATGATTCACTGATGTAATTCTCAAACGAAATGGAAACAAAATTATATTGTTTAATTTTCTGAAGCAGAGACCTGGTGTTGGGTTATAGTTTAACTTAACATTGTTCGAGAAAAAAGACGTTTGTGTGCATTTAGAAGAACCTAACAGTTCATATCAGGACTTCTGACATAACTGTACTGTCCATTTCATTTCATCTTATTTTCGTGCAAGCTTAGGTTCAAGCACGCTGTCCTGGGCACACACCTCAGCTATCTGGGCTGTCTGTCCAGGACAGTGGGTTAGTTGTTAGGTGGTTAATGGTTAGTGAGAGAGAGACAAGAGTGGTTAGAGAGAGAGAGAGAGAGAGAGAGAGAGAGAGAGAGAGAGAGAGAGAGAGAGAGAGAGAGAGAGAGAGAGAGAGAGAGAGAGAGAGAGAGGGAGGGAGGAGAGGGTGTATTGGCCTTACACCTACCCATTGAGCTGTTAAGAACTCGCTCTGGGATGGTGTTGGAGCCGGCAGCGAGCTGCGAACCCTGTACCTACCAGTCTGTAGTCCGATGGCTTAACCACTGTGTCACCGAGGCCGATTGTACTGTCCATATATGTTTCTACCATTTATAGAGCACTTTGATTATTCTTGTTTCAAAACCACCAGTTACTACCCAACACTGCATATCGAACGCATTTTGACCTTTAACCTTTGTAGAGGAATGTGCATGTTTAATTGCTTGTTTTAAAACAGAACCGCCTGACGAAAGTGATGAACCAAACCCAAAAGGAAAAGGTAACAAAGATGTTTTTCGTCGTTTCGTCTCCCCTGTTTGATTTATGCATGCTATACACAATTACGCAAATATATCTCTATATTTGGCATGTTTGTACAAACCCTATACATTTATTAATGTGTAGCTTTTGCAGTGATGTTGTTTTTGTATTAAGTATATAATTATATTTTTTTGTGTTTGTGCATGATATGATGGTGCATGTGTATGTGAAAAAAGAAATAAGATGAAATACGAGGATTAAATTAAAAACCTCTCCCTACTTATATGCACCTAGAGTTGATATATTTTGTATCTTGTCTCCAGAAAACTGTTAAAATGATTTATAATTTTATTTGAATAATAGTTTGGGAAAGTGTGATATTAAAAAAATTCAATTTCGAAATTATTATATCAAATATTAATGAAGCAATGTCTGTGAAAACTCTTTCTTTCGGTTACTGTAGTGTTGTCGCTATTTCCCCTGTGTTGTAATATGTTGTGTGTCTCCTCTGTGAATATTTTCTATCCATACTTGTTTGTATACCAATAGAGCTAGTTACCCATCTTTTTGTTGTATTTCATACAGATAGAAAAGGTTTCACTTCCTTTCCCAATATTCTTTCTTTAATTACAGACGTTAATATCCGAAATGACTGTACAGTTCCAGCACATTTCAACAACCATTTACAAGATTTGTTTTCCTGCAATGACAATTTTAAGTAATAACCATTGCGAAAATCAGTCATGATTTATTTTCCTGCGGTCACAATGTTAAGTAATAATCCTTACCAAGATCAGTTTTAAAATACAGGGGCCTAATTCACAAAACTCTCTTAAACAACAAAGCATCTTCTTTGCAAGTCGTTTTGCATTGCATTGCGAGATCGCAAAGTTGCGAGAGTTTAATGAATTAGACCCCTGTAAACGTAGATAAATATAGGAGCCGCAACATACAAACAGTAAACTCTAGATATTAATTAATTTTACAACCACCAGTCACTGGAAAATGGCAGCACATGGGCCCTGCCCCTCCCCCCCACCCCCATCACACCTCCCCAACCTCTTGTATTTGCGTGTCCTCTCATAGCACCACTCATAGATAGTGTTGGTAACCCACAATGTGGATGCCTCCCTCGTAAAATACTGCCTCCCTCGTAATTTTAGTCAATTAATTATATATGTAATATGTATAAAGGCGGCACGCCCCTACCCCACCCCCCTAAATTTTACGACAGTTATAATTTTATTATATTTATATTTTCACCCCCCCTCGAAACCTCCCCCAAATTTCCCTTGGCATCCCGCCTCATGTCATTTGCCCCCTCTCCTTAAATGGATTTTCTGGATCCGCCACTGATGTACGTAACTTAATTGCTGTGTTCACTCGTATCAACCATGTTAACATTTATACCAGCCAGAGCTGAGGATAGTGTGTGTTGCTAGGGTTGGACAAATGTAGATCTTTTAGCATCATACTAAGGGTGTCAGAAATATCCCTGAAGGAAAAGTAAGACAGCATACTTGGGTTTCGAACCAAGATGTACCGCCGTCAGACACAAACAACGTCACCCCAACATTTCTTTCGTTCTAGCTAGCTAGCTTTTAATGTTGGCACACGTTTTGGTATACGTTATCCTCCATTGTGTTGTAATTATAACTGTTATGTAGTTCAAACTTATTGCCTGGCAACAATATGCTGTTTGAAAAATATCTGTATTTTAGTAGTTATAATATTTGAATTGAAACAAAAAAGTAATCGGAAATGCAAAAATAAATATTTAAAAACCCGTATGTGAGCACGGTTTCGCCTGTTCACAGTTTGCGAATGATTCTTTTTATTCATACCCCAATGAACGTAAACGAAATAACAGACAATCCTTAATAAACTTTTAAATTCCACAAAGATGATTATTTACTAGACATGTTAAATTCAGAACAAGATACACTTTTAATGGTTTTCACATATTAATTTATAATGCTAATTACTTGTATTCATACTGTCTATTAAGACATAAACGATGGTTAACTAAGTGCTTGTACCAGGCTCTTGATTAAAATATAATTCTTAAAATGCTTGCGCTCCAAGGAGATGGACGACGGAAACCTAAACCCAGCAAAGGTGAGATCAGAAAGACATAATCGTCACAATAACAACCTTAAACTGACAATAACAAGCATGTTACACGCGGTTATATGTTAGGTCTCACCACACACTTCACGATCCACTATAGTTCCTAATTGTGACATAAGTTGTGGTTCACACATTCACTTCTAGTAACTGCGGAAGAATTAAAACAATTTGTATTTTTAATTGTAAGCCTTCTGGCTGGATTTTGCCCATGTTATTATGTAATATTGTGTATGGACTTTTGGGACATGGATGTATAGCGGAATAGGTGGACAGTGTGAATGGGTTTCTGAACAGGTGGTTCGGACCGATACTACAGCCAGATAAGGTCATAATATGGCAAACAAAACTGAGACGGAAATGTTCTCAGTTTTTGAGTGAAAATAAATGCTTATATATAATGTATGTTCGCAATAGTGTATGCTGTTAGTGCCAACGAGAACCCGTTCTGTTAGCAATCATCATTTGAAGTTGAGCAATTTAACATAGATTCCAATGGCAGATGACATCTGTGTAGTGAGAACTTGCTGTTAATGTCTGCACTGACACACGTATTATAGATAATAATCTCTAAATGTTTGAGAATATCGCCAGTAGTGTCAACATTTCACTTAGGATTTAACTAAAGAAATAAAATACTTGAAGTTAATTGATATATTTGTTATATAAAGAAGGATTATTAAAAATGTACAGCAAAATACAATTATATATAGTATAATAATTATGTCATCAGGTATACTTCCAGAACTATGGTTTTGACAGAATATCAATAATCGGAGTTTTAAACAGAAAATAAAATATTTACTGGATATACAATATTCGAAATGTTCTTGTGTAACAAGATATTGATGCAGCTGTATCAGAAACGATAAAAAATAAAAATAAAGCAAATACCCAATCGTTATTCCTGAAAACATTAGTAATCTAAATAATTACAACGTTTTGCTCTTGTATTTCATTTTGAAGACGTAAAATCGTAATTTTCATATTGTATGTATTTGTAACCACAGGTACAAAAATAACTGTTTACATAATACAAACATTATTTTATAACTATTTTAACGATTCTATCATATTACTCATACATGGAAATACAAGACATATTTCATTTGGTTCACTTTAATTTATATACTAACACTAACACTATTTAAAGATCTCAGTTTACACAGCGTTAAGCTAGTCTTCAGTATAAAATTAAGATAAAATAATAATGGATACTCAACATTGTGATAATTCTGTTTTTCGCATTTATTTTCAGGAATCGAGATGGAAGTGGTCGACAACTGCGCAGTCAGCAATGGCGGGTGCGCTCACAAATGTCGTCATAGCACCCGTGGCGCCATCTGCTCCTGTCGCAAGGGCTATAACTTGCAGGCTGACAGGAAGTCATGTGAAGGTAATAGAGAATACTATATGCGTTCTTACGAGTTGTTTCAAAACGTATCTAATGAATCAAGTTTTGTTTATTTTGCCCCGTCTCAAACAGTGCCCCAAAGCTGATATATCAACGACTGTAGTATGTGCTGTCTTGTCTGTGGGAAAGTGCTTATAAAAAAAAAAATAGCTGGTCGTGGACAAATGTTGTAGGTTTTCTTTGAAAACTGTCAGAATGATCAAATGTTTGATATCCAGTAGTCCATGATTAATAAATCAATGTGCTCTAGTGGTGCTGTTAAACAAAACAAACATTTTACACCTCCCTAATGAGTGGCTAAAGTGTCCTCTAACCATAACCTATCCATATGTAACAGATTACGGTTAAAGGACCATCAAGATACCACTGAGCCGTAATGAGTGGCTAAAGTGTCCTCTAACCATGACCTATGTAACAGATTACGGTTAGAGGACCATCAAGATACCACTGAGTCGTAATGAGTGGCTAAAGTGTCCTCTAACCCATGACCTATGTAACAGATTACGGTTAGAGGACCATCGAGATACCACTGAGCCGTAATGAGTGGCTAAAGTGTCCTCTAGCCACGACCTATCCATATGTAACAGATTACGGTTAGAGGACCATCGAGATACCACTGAGCCGTAATGAGTGGCTAAAGTGTCCTCTAACCACGACCTATCCATATGTAACAGATTACGGTTAGAGGACCATCGAGATACCACTGAGCCGTAATGTGTGGCTAAAGTGTCCTCTAACCACGACCTATGTAACAGATTACGGTTAGAGGACCATCAAGATACCACTGAGCCGTAATGAGTGGCTAAAGTGTCCTCTAACCACGACCTATCCATATGTAACAGATTACGGTTAGAGGACCATCAAGATACCACTGAGCCGTAAACTTTGTAAATTTTATTTCGGTTTACTCAGGCCGTCAACCGACAGCATATGAGGACATATTTTACAATAGTTATTTACAGTGACAAGATGACAACAGGAGTTCTTCATAGAATATATACAGACATAATTCAAAATAGCTATATATACATTTTAAAAAAGAAGACGCATGGTGACAGAACATTTAAATAAAGCAGAGAGATTTTTATAAGTCAGTACTTTTAAAAGTATAAAATGATATTGAAGATGTTTATCTATGGTTTACTAAATTTACTTGTAATTTCAGAGATTAATTTTGACATTTTACGGAGAGTGCTTATGCTATTACAATTAAACAGTTCTTTGAATTTAAGAGTGCTAGTGTTTTAAAAATAATAATATGGCTTTATAGTGATATTCATCTCCAATATCATTTTCTTCGCACAACGTACATAATCTGTTTTCGACTGGGATGCTATTCCAGCGTCCTGTTTTTATGGGTAAATAATAATTACATGTTCTGAATTTCAGAAGGTTGGTCCACAATTTTTTTTTGTAATTTAATAAAGTATTTTTCCAAATTTAAAATTTGTTTAAAAATAGAATATGTTTTGCCTTTGGATGTAGACTCGATGTTGTTATGCCATGTTTGTAGGTACTGGTCTAATTGCCTTCGTTTAACATGCTCAGTTAGTATTTTTACTAACCTATTTAAGAACCTATGTACCATGATTGGGAGCATGTGCTGGCAATGGAACCTGGTACCTACTATCCTCATGTCCAGGGGCTTAGGCAGTCACTGGCGTAGGAAGCGGGGGGTGGGGGGAGGGGGGCATGTGCCCCCCATTTTTCAGATATTTTGCTTTATAGTTGCTTTATAATAGTGTAAAAGTGTGTAAATATAAAAGTGCGCCTCCCACTTTTTGGCACCTTCCTACGCCACTGCCAGTATACTAACAGTAATGACAGCATTATGTAGTGAAATTGGTTTTTAAAAATGTATTTTTCTTTATTTATAATAATTTATTTTTTGTTTGAGAATGTTATTGTTTATTGTATATAGAACATTGTACACAGATTGTTATAATTGTTGTAGACATTGACGAATGCACCAGTGGAGAAAACTGCTGCACCCAGTCATGCAATAACAACCCCGGGGGATACACGTGCGGCTGTGGACCCGGATTTCTGCTCAACCGTGACGGCTGTGTTTGTGACGGTACGACGTTTGTAACCTGTCTGCTCGTCTGTTCTCCGACGACAGATCATTCAAATGTAGACATGATATACTACATGAATGGCCGTTAGATACGTTTTATCTTACGAGTTGTTTTAAAACGTATATAACGAGCAAAAGCAAGTTGTATATGTTGTGAAACAACGAGTGCTTGTTTTGATTTAGAAAACTAGTCTGGGAGTGGCAGTCCTCTTTGAGCGATGCAAGTAGAATGTATTGTTCAATAAAGGATTTCCTCGGGAGTGGCTGTCCTATAGACGACGCAGTAGTTAGAGATGCATGGAATCAACCACTATTTTGACAAATGCCCATCCGACTCCATAATCAGCAGAGACACAGTTTTTACCATGGATTACTGTTTTGTCGTTCAGATTTTAAACAAGTGATAAATGGTATTTAACGAACACAAATGTATTATTCTATTTCCTACATATACTAAAAAAAAACAGGTTTAAAATAACTTTAAAAGTTTGTTCCAAGTAAAACTTATTTATACATATTGCGCCTTCAGTAACCTATACATCACAGATTAATAAGTTTTTCGGTTAAATTGTATAGTACAATTAATTTCGATCGTGCTGTCTTTCATTGGATGACATGACTGTGGCGACCGGTTCATCACCTAGGAGTAGCTAGTCGTATGTCTTTAAATCGATAATACAATTATGTGTGTTATTGGTGTGTGTTATCATAAATAATGAAATGTGTTCTTACCAGCGTGTGTGTAAGAAAGTAATACAATTATACTCGTATTCACCATCAGTCCTATTACCTGTGTAGAGTATAGTGCTTGCCTGAGGTGCGATGGGCGCATTTTCGATCACCCTCATTGAACCCTAGTCTTCTCTGTCGCAACCGGTGTTTCCTCTCTATGGGCAAACGCATAAATGATCCCCCCTTCTGCTCTATCTGTAGGAGTAACCTATGTTGAAGCAGATAGTAATGACAGTATCCTACATGGACAATATCCTACATATTTAAAAAAAAACAATAATGCGGGATATTGTCTGGACCTCGCGGAGGCAGCAGATTTCTTTTCTGTCTGTCGCCAGATTTTGAAATATTCATATATTATACACCTAATACCTAGTTTAAAATGCGCTGAGGTGTCATTAAATAAAAATGGCGACAAACTTGTATATTGTATGAAGATGCATGTACTTGACAAAAACTTGACAACAAAAGCAGAGGACAGCAATAACAAAGAATTTGTTTTAAACTGTAGTTATGTGAGTGTATTTTGCATTAGTAAATTCTTTTATAAGGCTTTAGATTACAGTTACCTTCCCATTTGGTTGGCCAAAATCCGGAAATTTGTCCACGCAAGTAGTCTGCTGTTTGACTGTGATTATGTCATGGCAGACAGCTATGAAGTGGCAACTATTTGACTGACCTGACAGGGGAGAGCATATGGTTTGTAAACATGTGTAACTTGTTGACACTGAAGACATGTTTGTGGTAATTCCGGCCCATGGAAAAGTAGTGCTTTTTGTGTAAAATGGGTGTACCCCGGCCAGGTTTAGAGGGTGTGTTTGTTTAAACCAATATGCTGGGAGAAAGAGCTGGACAACAGGGTCTGTCCTTTTCAGGGTATGTGTCCCCCAGGCAGGCAAAGGTACGTACAAAAATCCACGGGCCTGCTGATATTAATAAAAATGTTATAGCTACTAAAGCTATATAGAAAGATATAGCGAAAATTAATTGTGGTCTGTGGCCATAATATGGCTCAGGTATGGTTGTATTTTTAACTGAACTTTGTATTTATCAGATATCGACGAGTGCCTGTCTGACAATGGCGGCTGTGAGCAGATCTGCGTCAACTCAGAAGGATCCTACAGCTGCGCATGCCCACCAGGGTTCAGACTTGCGCGCAACCGCAGACAATGTCTTGGTATGTTATAGCTGGAGACACGGTCTAGCCTGCACATGATTGAAAACGTTTTTATTAAAGCTGCAATTTCGTGTTTATATTTGTTGAATACTTTAAAATAGACCAGGCAGGTAGATCTTTCTATCAGTACATTCAGTATTATTGTTGTTATTATTATTATTATTATTATTATTATTATTATTATTAACCTTCTTCTTCTTCCTTATTATTATTAGTAGTAACCTTATTGTTCTTATTGTGTATTATTTTATTCTTATTATGTTAAATTTTCATATTATTAACATATTATGTATATCACTGTTTTTATTATTCATATTATAATATATTATCTTTCTCTTTACACTTTCCTGATTTCAACATTTCCACTAGTTACTTTTTCTTGCACCTTTTTTTTCTCTCTTTTTCTCTTTTCTCCTTGGCGCCATCCTTCTTTCCAACCAAATTGCGCATATCAAGCCGTGACCTCCTTTACAGACGATCGGGGACCAGAACGAGGCGACCTTCCGATGTTGCGTTACGAAACGACGCCACAGCCGGTAATTCCTGATGGCGATGGGCGGAATATCCAACTGGCCCAAGAGCTGCACAAAACAGCAACGAGATACAGTCAGTTTTTTATTTAGTTATTTGGTTTTAAAAAAAAAATATTTGGTTTGTTTTGTGTATTATTATTTTAGGGTGTATAATTCTTGCACGTTTTTAGTTGAGTTAGTTAATAATATCCTGTTTGGAATATTTGATAGTAGTGGATTATGTTTTTATGCATTGGATTTAAATTGCAGTGTTTTACGATTACTGTATTATACCACAAAAATGTTGACTTCTATGATACGTCTCTAAACAACAAATGAAACGCATATCATAGTCTACTCAATATCAAAAACGAATATTAATTTTTTTTTTTTTTTTTGAATAGTAACATACGAAACAATCATGATTGAAAAAAGCGTTTTATAGTTTAATTGTAACATCAAGACATTTTCATTTGCAGTTTTGAATTTTCAGATTATTTTCATTCTCATTTTATAGTAATATTTTATATGTTGTATAATTTACTTAACTACCTACCTATATATTCTGAAAACCACCATAAGCAAACATGTACATCATCATGGGGTTTTGGTGGGTATATCAAACGGATTTCACGATTGTTTTTTTTTTTTTTTTTTTTTTTGCAATTTATATAAGCCCCCGCAAAACACTTCTTAACTATATACATATATATTTAGCAAACCACCAAAAGTAAACACGTACAACAACAAGGATTTAAGGTGGGTATGTCAAACGGCCTCGCTTTTGACAATATGTTTTCTTTTTTGCAATTTTTTTCTATAAAACCCCCCACCAAAAACAAAATTATATTTTCTTAACTACATACCTATATATTCTGCGAAACACCATTTGTAAAGATGTACATCAACAGGAGTTTCAGGTGGGTATGTCAAACGGACACCCACTCCAACTTTGACAATTTTCTTTTTCTATTTTGTTTTACAATTCTTTTGTGAAAATAGACCTCGCTAAAATGAAAATTATATGTCAACCGTAAAATGTGCTAGTTCATTACAAAATCGGACATCTTTCGAAAATTCCATTGTAAAACTATTAAATATATTAGCATGCGCTTATTGCCGTGTTGCAAACTA
The DNA here is from genome assembly GCF_016097555.1 of Gigantopelta aegis. Taxonomy (NCBI): domain Eukaryota; kingdom Metazoa; phylum Mollusca; class Gastropoda; order Neomphalida; family Peltospiridae; genus Gigantopelta; species Gigantopelta aegis. The sequence continues at coordinate 6,340,561 of NC_054713.1, read as the reverse complement.
TTCATTCCAACTCGAAACCCATTGATATGAACTATAAACTATTGCTATGTGTGTCGTTTGTTGTGTGGTGACTGATACTACTCGTTTGAGAGTGATATTTACTTTGACGTGTTGTGCATTACTGAAATTAGGGCATGGTAGAGAGGGACTTTGAACAAGGGTTCTGCGTTCAGGAGGTAGAGTGCTTCCGAACGTTCTAGATCAATCCTACTGACAATATAGTGAGCACTCGCTGGTACTCGACCTTCTGAATTCACTTTAGTATATTCTTAAAGCTACACGTTGACATATTATCTATAAAGTATTTTTGGCTTATTTCAAATTTGATGAAACATATAAATGTATGGCATTTACAGCTTCTCCAATCTTTAAACGTATTTTTTTTATTTTATTAGTATTTTTTATTTATTTTACATCATTCATTCATTTATTCATTAATTCATTAATTCATTCATCTTTGATGTGTATTTAATCATGTAACAGGTTTTGTTTTGTTGTTTGTTTTTAAAGGGATATGTAAGTTGTATGTAGATTAATCCATAATTTTACAATAAATACTTTTTATACGTCTGTATAATTTCGTGCCTTTGCGTGTAAAACGTGTATCTTTAAGAAGTAGGTTTGAAATGTCATGTCATATCAGAACACTATACCTATTACAGATAAACCACATAGTTACCAAAAACTGAAGGTAAATTTCTTAATAGCATTTTTTCTTTCTTTATTGCTGCTTACAAAGAAAATGGTACATTGAAATGTAAGTATATCGTGTAAGAGAAATCATATATTTGGCTTTTTATGTTAATCTTTTGTTAATGCGGTGAAAAATCACCAGTTTCTGTTTGTTTTCACCTGACCTCGCACAAATAACACTGGCGTGAGACCTATATCTTACACATTCACGTGTGTTATTGGTTGAGGGCAATTGTACTCGTGTCAAAATCTTCATGTGATGTCCTTGTAGTTTGCCAGTGGCAAATCTGTCATGTCATTATGTTATGTCCCGTTTTGAGAGAAATATGACGTCATAATTAATTGACGTCACGTGCTATATTTCCTACAGATGTTTGTCTTGTCGGCCATTGATGTTGTTTGGTTATCTACCTTTGTTGTTGGGACAACAGATGTATTCGTGTTATATAATGATATAACGCTTATAGTAGATGATATGATACCACGATAATCATTTGATATACATAAACACACATACAGATTGTGAATTACATTAATAGCCGACTTTTTTTGTAAAAGAAGAAACGACGAGAAATACTAATAACAGGGTAGTCGAAATTTTAATTCGCAGTGTAGTTTTTCTATGGTCCTAGTTTTAGAAGTATTGTTTTAGCACTGACATGTTGTCGAATAATTCACGGTCGAAATTTTTAGAGGAATCATAGTTTTAGAGCTAATATGGTATAACATGTAGATATCTTTTTATATTTTAATACTAGACTAAACGTTTTCCCTTTCTCTTCTTCCTCTTAATTTTCTATAAATTTTTTATTTATTTATTTATTTGTGGTGGTGCATGTTGGAGGTGATATACACGTTAATCCTATATATCATAGACCAGCACTGAAATCTCTATGCATGAATATTTTAATTTAAGGGTGTGCAAAATGTTTGAACCAAACATGAATAATAAATCCACATTCAGGTGTGGTTCTTGTGGAATCATGTCACAGGTAAATAATGTAATAACATTTAAACTTTGTGACAGTCGGCGAAATGATTGGTAGGTCAGTAATATTGTCTGAATAGGGGATTTAGCGCAGTCGGTTGAATGCTCGCTTGAAGTGCTTGCGTCACAGGATCGAACCACCTCAGTGGATCCATTCAGCTGATTGTTTTTTCTCGTTACAACCAGTGAACCACAACCCCCCCCCCCAAAAAAAAAAGGCCGTGGTATGTGTTCCCCTGTCTGTGGGGAAAGTGCATATAAAAGATCCCTAGCTACATTAGGAAAAATGTAGCGAGTTTTCTCTGATGACTACGTCCAATAACTAACCAATGACATCCAATAACCAATGATTAATTAATCAATATGCTCTAGTGCTGTCGTTAAACAAAACAAACTTTGATTTTGTCTGAATACGACTGGATATATACGCAGATTTTTCTTTGAATTATTATTTTTAACGTTAGTATTTGACGTTCTTTTGAATTGTGTAAGGCCGACAAAATAGATAGGGTAGGTCAGCTGATATAAACGTATTGTCCTTTCTCTTCCGTTTATTCAAACATTCACTTCTACGGGTCCAGATAAAATGTTATGTATGTATCCCTTTTAACTAATTAATTATATATAGAAAATCGTTAAAAAACCAACATATTTTTTAAGGTCATGGGTTTATAAAAAAAATATTTTTAGATATGTTTGGGTTCCTGGAAACACAAATATTTTATAAAGCATTATCTAACTCTATGGAACAGTCCTTAGTGTGTCTTTCCTCATCGTTCTAATAGTGAAGCGAATACAACTGTTGTTCCCCATGGAATGAAATACCAAACCTGAAACAATTATCTATCGTTTTTGTTATTGCTATTGTTTGCAAATAGTGTTTGTAAAAATATTGCCATATTTTTAACCCAATACGTTTTTATAGCTAATGGGGGAAAATGTCATAGATGGACTTCACTGATGTAGATATCGCCGTTTAATGGGAGCTATCACTCTCGCTCCCTACCACTCCCTCGAGTCTAATTCAAGGAGAATAATGTTTAGCTACCCTTACCATGTAAATTCATATTCCATCGATATGGTAATATCTTATATGGCTCCCAGTAATGTGAGTTAGAGGAACAGTTAATCACTCCCCTCCATTTGTTTTTACGGCTATGAGCTGGTTAGTGTATGGCAGGGACTAGCCACCATTGAGTAGCCAATTTGGGCTTCCCGACCAAAATGATGGCGTCAGACGAACGATGAAGCCACTGGTGGTCCAAACCAGTCTATCGGCAGTATGTTATCTAGCATAATGCTATAAAAACACGTTTTACATCTTCGGTGCAAACGAACGTTTAGGAACACATTCAGCTATTTGCACTGGACTAGTTTAATTACTTGAATCCTTTTGTTTAACTTTTTTAAATTATTGTCCCAGATCAATGTGACAATATCAATCAATATTACTATAGTATCTACATCTAAGCCAATTAATTTAAATGCTAAGTGCCTCAAGTGCAATTTCTATGTAACATTGGTATTTTTTTATTTTTAGTGTCAGTTCAACAATGCTTTAATTTGACTTTTTTTGTCGAGTAGTTTATTATAGTATGCACTAGCATTATATTTTGCAGTCACTTTCTGCTCAGCATTGCACATTTTTAAAAAGTAGTATACTATACTTGTGGTTCAATATATCTTCCCTAAAACATTCTTACATATTTGTATATTATTTTTAATTATATTTGTTAGTTTGAGGGAAGTGATATATTAGACGTATTTATATATTTAATAGTTCAGTTAATTTGTAAGTAACATTGTAGTATGCAATGGTAGAAACAGCTTAATTAAATATTACAGTTAATTTTTATAATGATTTTCTTTTATTCATTTTGTTTTTCTAAATATTGTATACTGATATATTCAAACGTCTTTTATTGTATGTATGTATGTAAACTCTATTAACGTGTCATGACTGTTATACCAAAGGCCGTGGTATGTGCTATCCTGTCAGTGTGATGGTGTATATAAAAGATCCTTTGCTACTTATAGAAAAATGTAGTGGGTTTCCTCCCTAAGACTATATGTCAAAATTACCAAATGTTTGACATCCAATAACAGATGATTAATAAATCGATGTGCTCTAGTGGTGTCATTAAACAAAACAAACTTTTATTGTATGTATATATGTATGTATGTATGTATGTATGTAGGGGGCGAGACGTAACACAGTGATAAAGCGCTCGTTTGATGGGCGGTCGGTGTGGGATCGATCCCCGTCGGTCTATTTCTCGTTACAGCCAGTGCACCACGACTGGTATATTAAAGGCGGTGGTATATGCTATCCTGTCTGTGGGAAAGTGCATATAAAAGATCTTTTTCGGTATTAGAAAAAAAAGGTAGCGGGTTTCCTCTGATGACTATATGTCCAAATTAACAAATGTTTGACATCCAATAGCCGGTGATTAAATAATCAATGTGTTCTAGTGGTGTCGTTAAAGAAACCAAACCAAAAGTATGCATGTATGCATGCATGCATGTGTGTATGTATGCATGCATGCATGTATGCAAACTCTATTCACGTGCCTATATCCAATTAAGTTTTAGGCACGTCCATCCCAAGCCCCATATCTGACAGGACCAATGGTCGGGTTTGGGACAGAGTCTTTTGAAAAGTATTGTGGTACTCCTACCATACATGCCCAGTGCTATTTATACTGTGATGTACGATCGTCCAGCTAATTCAAATCAGTGTTGAATATTACAATATATAAAATTCGTATTTAGTAGAAAGTTGCATGCATTGTAGTAAATATTCTTTGCCTAGTATATCTGTCAAACCATTTCTCTAAGCATACTAGTTTAAATATAATTTGTTGATGATGAGCATACACATAAAATATGGATGGTGTTTTGTATGTTTTGATAAATGGTCATTTCAGCGTGTATTCCTGGCAGTTTCGGCAAGGACTGTATTCTGACGTGTAGTAACTGTGTGAACGGAAGGTGTAACGACAAACAAGATGGCTGTGTCTGTAGAGCAGGTTGGATAGGTGTTACCTGTAATGCTACCTGTCCAACAGTAAGTTATTGTTTTTGCTCTTTATTATTTTGTTTATTATTATTATTTATTTTTAGTGAACATATCATTTTTCTTTAGTAATTTGTAAATAGGGTTGAGAGTATCATTCACCCTATGGAAACAAATAAAAGATTACAGAAAGTAGTAAGTTATTGTTATTTTCATTTTGTTGTGTTTTTGTTTTAGTTGTTTGTGTGTGTGTGGGCTGTTTTAAATTTGTCATTGTTATAGTTTTGGGTGTTTTTTTGGAGAAAAATATATTATTCTTTAAGAATTTGTAAATAAGGTCGAGATTGTCATTTCCTTAAGGGAAACAAATAACAGATCACAGAAACCAGTACGTTATTGTTATTTTAACTTTGTTCGTGGTTTTTTTTAAAACAATTTTTTATTATTGTTTTTTCTTATGTGTGTGTGTCTTTTATCTGCCAGATATTTTTCTTTAATAACTTGTAAATGCAGTTGAGATTGCCATTCATAACAAACAATTAATGGATCACAGAAATATTAAAAGCAGAGAATGACTTCAACAAAAACCCTCATCCATGGTGTCAGAAATTTAACCATGTTACCCACTCTCAATCCCCCATTATGGTATGTGCTATCTGTGGCGAATTGCATATAAAATATCTCTTGCTGGTGATAGAGTAATGTATCGAGTTTCCTCTGAAGACCATGAGTCAGAATTACCAAATGCTTCACATCCTGGATGTGATTCAATCACCAATGTGTTCTAGTGGAGTCATTTAACAAAACAAATGTTAACATTTAACTGATTTAACAGAAAGTGAGTCCTTGGGTTGTACAAGTAAATCAGGTTACAGCAAACATATTCTGTCTTACAAAAGGCTTATTATTCATGAGGGCGGGATTTAGCTCAGTCGGCCGAGTGCTCTCTTGAGGCGCTGACGTCGCAGGATCGAACCACCTCGGTCGATCCATTCAACTGACTGGGTTTTTTCTTGTTCCATCCGCTGCACCACAACTGGTCAAAGGCCGTGGTATGTGCTTTCCTTTGATGACTGCGTGTCAGAATGGCCAAATGTTTGACATCCAATAGCCGATGATTATTTAATCAATGTACTCTAGTAGTGGTGTCGTTAAACAAACAAACCCCAACACCTTATTATTCTTGATTTACAGGGGACGTACGGTGAAAACTGCAATGGCCTGTGTAGCTGCCAAAACGGCGGAACCTGTAACCATGTGACAGGGAAGTGTGAATGTCCTCCAGGAATTAAAGGAAAGAATTGTGAAGATGGCTGTCCTCCAGGTTATTTCGGCAAGAGGTGCAACAAACCTTGTCCCCAGATCTGTGCGAACGGATACTGCAATCGGATCTTTGGCTACTGCGAGTGTACCCCAGGGCGGTACGGACCAGCCTGTAACCAGCCCTGTCCCCAGTTCACCTGGGGACCAAACTGTGTGGAACAGTGCGACTGTAACACAGAGAACACAAAGAGATGCAATCCTCAGGTATATATTATAATTATATTAAAAGGAAAAAAAGTTCATGTTACCAAATACAGTGACCTGAAACCGGTTGTAATCAGGTGTGTGTGGGGTGGGTGGGGGTGCCGTGGTGTCTAGACTGTGTTGAGGGAAGTTCCCAGGAAAATATAATGTTCATAAGGAAAATAGAGTGAAAATATATTGTAAATATTGAAACTATATTGAAAAAAAAGCATTTGTCTGAAAAGTAAGGGAGGTCCACACCCGAACCGCCCACCCCTCCCCACACTACACCGGCAGGTGCAAAATAGAGCAACAACAGCCCCACCGGGGTCGGTAGTGGGTGGGGGCATTTTTTGGGCTATTGAATTTTGAATGTCCCATAGGATTAAGTGAAACAATTAAAGGATTGCACAATTTTCATGAGGTAATTTTGGCACATATTTGTTATTCAGACAATTTGGTGTTTGTATTTCAGACTGGAGAGTGTAGGTGTAAGCCTGGTTACCATGGTAAACGCTGCGACTACCAGTGTCCAGAAAACCGATACGGCTACGCTTGCAGTAAGAAATGCGACTGTCCCGCAGAAACAAAGTGTAATCACGTGACTGGATATTGTCTGCGGGACTGTCCTGCCGGTTGGACGGGACACAGATGTGATGAACGTAAGTTTAATTTGTGAGAAGAAACGTGTATTATTTTACATTTTCATGGCATGGCATAAAAAAAACTTCTTCCAATTAGTTTGAAACAGCAAGAAACAACTCTTCTGTTTTAAATGTATCCCTTTGTGTCTGTCGTATCGTAGCATGCATTCTTTTTCTTATTACTTTTAGAACTAAGAAAATCGAAAATTAGATTACTTTACCACTTTGCCACGGGCACGAATCAAAATTATTAGTAGTATTAAATCTTAAGATGAATGTTGCTTGTAGAATGCAGGAAATTGCATTCCAGGACATCTAGTTTTCAAATTTTACGGAGGAGCATACCCGAGAACCCACCTTGAAACTTTGCTTTGCACCCTCGATCTCAGAGAGCTCCTCCAATGTCTACTTGTTTCCGCCGTGCCTAGATGCATTGATGTGTTTGATTGTTTTCTTTTTTTTGTTTTCTTTTCTGTTCTTCTCGTTTTTGAATTTATTGATTATTAATTTGTTTTTGTTTTTTATAGTTCAGCATGTAACTTCCTTCCCATTACCTTCAAGTTATGAATATGTTTTTTCAATTCAGCTTCGTAATGGCTGAATTAGAGCAAGCCTATAGTATTCCAATTGATACTAGAAGTATTATGCTATTTCAACCTTTTATTCTACACCGTTATATGGGTATATGAACATGGTGAATATATATTAAATTTTATTAATTATTATTGAATATGTTTAATTTAATAAATATTTATTTAAAAATATTGAACATTTACTAAATATGTTTATATTATTATATTTATATGAACATGGTAAATATATATTAAATTTTATAAATATTTATTAAATATGTTTAATTTAGGAAACGTTTATTATTAAATAATGTATGACGTTTAAGAAATGTTCAAATATTTGTTAAATTTCCTAAAATTAAATATTATAAAAATGTTTATATCATTAAGTATCTACATTATTTATGAAATATCCAAGCCACCTTTATCAATCAGTCAACCAATCAGTCAGCCAATCAGTCAGCCAATCAATCAATCAATCAATCAATCAATCCATCAATCCATCGATCAATCAACCAACCAACCAACCAACCAACCAATGTAGTAATCAATAAACCAATCAATCAGTCATTCAATCAATCAATCAATAAATGAATGATAAAATAATGGTAATATACAAAATTAACGAATAATTAATTAATTAATACCCATCTTATTCAAATACTACTTTCCTTTTAACGCCTTTTATAGATAATTTCACTTTGTTGTTGTTGTTTTCCATGCTTTACCCACCTGCCTGCATCTGTGTTGTTTCTGACCCTGCATGCGCATGTCTCCTCCTCCTCCTTTCAGCGTGCCCTAGCGGTAACCATGGCAACAACTGCCTCCTCGAGTGTGACTGTGGGGGCAGCACGTGCGACCCGGAAACTGGCCAGTGTGTCTGTCAGCCAGGCATGATGGGTAAACGCTGCACTGAACGTAAGTAGTCCCTGGATGGGTGCTGGAGTAGTAATACTGACTAATACATTATATTATTAATATGTCATGCTTCTAGAACAAAATGTGGGGCAGGATATGCTCAACTTTCACGAACACCTAATATCATCACTGTGATTAATGATGGCATGCCGTCACAGCTGAGCTCTATTGAGTTCTATCCTGTGCACGTTTGGGTTTTCTAAGCTAATCTTGGGAGTGGCAGGCCTCCTACAGAGGGTGCAAAGGGATGAAACATTATGTTGCGTATTTCCCAAGGGAATGGCGGTCCTCTTAAGGACGAGCAACTGATAGTGGATCATGGAAGCAATCACAACTTTGCCTAAAACATCCTTTCGACTCTGCCTTGTCTCTTGAGATCAGAGTCCTTAACCATACGTCCGACGCCATATAGAATACGGTTATGTCGTTCAGATTAAGTACGATCCTACAATTAGTTGGGTTTTTTTTTTGCTGTGTCAACTTAATATATGTTTTAAAATATATACGTCTTGAACTGAGTAATGCTTTTGAATGCATTACTTAGACTACCAGTTTTGCATTTTGATTATACGTAGACAACAACACTTTGCTGCATTAATCGTATCCAACAGCACTTCATCTTTATAAAATATATTTTTTCAAAAAAGTGATTTTTTAAAAATATATTTTAAACATCTTAAAGGGACATTCCTGATTTTGCTGCAATTTTTAAGATGTTATCTACTAACAAAGATTTTTTTAACGATTGTAATTACATATCAAATATATATATTTCTGCATAAAATATTAGTTGCTGTATATGAAACGTGTTTCTGATCGTTCTAATATTTGTACTAGGTTAAATTTCATTGTATTTCCTAAAATATATTGTTTAGTACGTACGACATTTGAAGACAAAATCCAATTTGGGTTTCTTGCAAATATTAAGACAACCAGAAACACATTGAATATACAGACACTGATATTCTAAACAAAACATATTTAATATGTAAGTTTAATCGTAGAAATATTTTATTAGTCGGAAACATCTTACAATGCAGCAAACTCGAGAATGTCCCTTTATATAATTTAGTTACTGCATTTTCTGTCACTTCTCACTTTAATTTTGTCCTGCAACTGAAACACTGCAAACACAGCGTTGTCTGTCGCCGATATAACTAGTTGTGACGTTCAGTTCTGCCTATGAACTAAAGTTTAATTTATTACCACCCTGTCCAGTCTACTAAGCTTTTTAACTAAAATTACATATTAAATTGTAGTGCTGAAAAAGACAGAAACAACTTAACGATGGTAACAATGCAATTACGTGCTTCTTGTAATTTGTTGTTTTTGTTTTTAATTCCAGCTTGTCCGGAAGGCAGCTGGGGTATAAACTGCAGGAAGATGTGTAGCTGTCGTAACGACGCCTCGTGTGACTCAATGACGGGGGAGTGTATCTGTAGTGCTGGGTGGTACGGACCCCACTGTAGAGAACGTAAGTCCTGACACACCTACTGTTACTAGCGCGTGTCCAGGAGGTAGAGGGGGTGGGATTGGGGTGGTACGAGGGTTGATCCCCCTGTTCAAAGCGACTCTATGACGGGGGAGTGTATCTGTAGTGCTGGGTGGTATGGCCCCCACTGTAGAGAAGGTAAGTCCTGACACACCTACTGTTATAGGCGCGTGTCCAGGGTGTACAGGTGGTGGGGTGGGTGTGGGTGGAGGGTTGATCCCCCTGTTAAAAGCGACTCTATGACGTGGGAGTGTATCTGTAGTTCTGGGTGGTACGTATCCCACTGTAGAGAAGGTAAGTCCTGATACATCTACTGTTACAGGTACGTGTCCAGGGGGTACAGGTGGTGGGGTGGGTGTGGATGGAGGGTTGATCCCCGTTCAAAGCGACTCTATGACGTGGGAGTGTATCTGTAGTTCTGGGTGGTACGTATCCCACTGTAGAGAAGGTAAGTCCTGATACATCTACTGTTACAGGTACGTGTCCAGGAGGTACAGGTGGTGGGGTGGGTGTGGATGGAGGGTTGATCCCCCTGTTCAAAGCGACTCTATGACGTGGGAGTGTATCTGTAGTTCTGGGTGGTACGTATCCCACTGTAGAGAAGGTAAGTCCCGATACACCTTCTGCTCAAGGTGCGTGGGCAGGAGGTGGGTGGAGTGTGGTGGGGGTACGAAGGTCGATTTGACCTGTTCAAAGCGACTATATGACTGGAGGGGATCTGTAGTGCTGGGTGTTACGAACCAGACACTAAGTCATTTAAGTAATTTATTTTTAAAGGGTTTTTTAAGGAGACATACACATAAATAGAAATGAAGAAAGCAATTTCGTTTCTGATTTTTCATTTCTGAACTGTTCATGTTTTTTCCTGAAACCCGGGATTCCGGATATAACCAGTTCAGGTTATCAACCCTGGAAATATTGTATTGGGGACAACACAAATTTGCATCATGATTGTGCACATAGTGGCTTATGTTTAATCAAAACAACGGCAGATCCAAGGGGTGGGGGCAAGAAGGACCTGTCCCCACTAAACACATTAAAGCGCCATTTTTTAAAACAATTTGTTTACAATGTCCAGTAAAGTACCCGCTACCGTAACCTGATCCATGTACATTTTGCTCTTAATCTCCTTTCAACGCCATATAACCGTAAATAAAATGTGTTGAGTGCGTCGTTAAATAAAACATTCCTTAATCTCCTCGCTAAAATATTTCAAGGGTCCGCCCTTGCTAAATAATTATTTTTTGTATTTTTCAGCATGTCCACCTAGGCGCTATGGCGACCAATGTATGAACAGGTGTATGTGTGAGAACAACGCCACCTGCGACTCTGCCGACGGAACGTGCACGTGTTCAGATGGCTGGACCGGACAGCTCTGTGACAGAGGTAAGCTACACAAGGATAATAATAATAATAATTATAAAAAACAAACATTAAATGTAATCGTGGGGCAAGAACCCGTTCAGTTGGTAGTGCGCTAGTCTCGTGGGCTTACACAGTAGGATCAATGTCCAGTGGTGGATCCAATTTCTTATGTTTTGTTTTTCTATTTCTACCAGTTCACTTGCCGTCAGTGGAACGATTTAGTGGTTTTCCAGTGGTGGACCCAATTTCTTATGTTTTGTTTTTCTATTTCTACCAGTTCACTTGCCGTCAGTGGAACGATTTAGTGGTTTTCCAGTGGTGGACCCAATTTCTTATGTTTTGTTTTTCTATTTCTACCATTGGAACGAATTTCTTATGTTTTGTTTTTCTATTTCTACCAGTTCACTTGCCGTCAGTGGAACGATTTAGTGGTTTTCCAGTAAGTCTATGTCAGGATGATCAAATGTTTGACATCCAAAAGCCTGATATCGATAAATCAGTGTGCTCTATTGGTGTCGTTTGTCATATAATGAAATATAGGTTTCTACAAGTTACCTTACTGCTAATGGGGGGGGGGGGGGGGGGGGGGGGGACGTAACCCAGTGGTAAACCGCTCGCTTGATGCGCGGTCGGTCTGATATCGATCCCCGTCGGTGGGCCAATTGGGCTGTTTCTCGTCACAGCCAGTGCACCACGACTGGTATATCAAAGACCGTGGTATGTGCTATCCTGTCTGTGGGATGGTGCATATAAAAGATCCCTTGCTACTGATGGAAAAATGTAGCGGGTTTCCTCTCTATGACTGTCAAAATGACCATATGTTTGGCATCCAATACCCGATGATTAATAAATCAATGTGCTCTAGTGGTGTCGTTAAACAAAACGATTTTTTTTACTGCTAATGGATCAATTTAGCGGGTTTCCACTAAGATTATGTGAGGATGGTCAAATGTTTGACATCCAGTAGCTGAGCATCTATAAATTAGTGTGCTTTATAATGGTGTCATTTGTCATATAAAGAAATATAGTTCATTCGTTTTGAAAACTTTATTTTATTATTATTTTATTAACATGCTAATACTTGTATTTGCAGCATGTCCTCCTGGTCGGTTTGGCTCCAACTGTTTGAGGAAATGTCTGTGTCAGAACAGCGCTGAATGCGACCCAGTCACAGGAGAATGCATCTGCGCTCCAGGCTGGAGGGGAATGAGCTGCAACAAAAGTACGTCTATCAGGTTGACATATTATAGTCTGGCGGCTTTGGGTTTTTGTGTTACTTGTTTCTGTTGTTTACGGGTTGTTTTTTTTGCTTTTGTTTGTTTGCTTGTTGAGGTTTTTTTTTTTTTTTTTTTTTTTTTTTTGATGTTGTTTTGGGTTTTTTTTTTTTTTTGGGGGGGGAGGGTGTTTTTTGTGTCTTTGGGTTGTTTTAATTCACAGAAGTTTCATCAGTAATATTACTTTTTGTTAACATAAGGTAAATGATCGAATTTTGGGAATTTATATATGTATTATTATATGTGTGCTTTCAGAATGTTATTTCTTCTGATTTGTTATTTCTTCTGATTTGTTTCTTCTTCTGATTTTCGCTAACCGAAATGTATTAATAGACATATGAATGCTGTACTTGATACATCCCGAAGATGCGTTTCTTATGTGCTGTATATGTCCGTTTTCAACATTTCATAGAACAGTGTTCAGTTTTCTTTCGATTTCTGTATCAATATAGCACTAAGCTTTCCATTTTTCCAGTTTACTATATGATCGACATAACAATTATTGTGATCAAAAAACGTATCTCCGCACATGGCAGTGTCGAAAGGACACTGGCAAGGATGCAACATGTGATTATTTCCACGAATCACTGTCAGGTCCTTCGTCTATACGAGGACTGCCACTTCCAAGACGATATTACTATATCAGTAAGCATATACCAAGTATCTGTTTCTTATCTACTGTGTAGCCATTGAGCTATTTCTCTGTCTAGCCAGTGCACCACGACTGGTATATCAAAGGTCGTGGTATGTGCTATCCTGTCTATGGAATGGTGCATATAAAAAAAATCTCCTACTACTAATGGACAAAATGTAGCGGTTTTTTTTTCTTCTATAAGACGTCAGAATTACCAAATGTTTGACATCCCACAGTCCATGATTAATAAATCAATGTGCTCTGACGGTGTCGTTAAACAAAACAAACTTTTAACTTTTCCATTTTTCTAATTTTCTATCTGAATGACAAACCATTATCGTGTTCAAAATCGTATATCCATACAAGACAGAGTCGAAAGACAATTATCACGGTTGTGGTTTTCCCCACAATTCGCAGATAGATGATCTGTCAATAGGAGGACTGCCACTCCCAAAGACACCACGTGTTATATTTTATAACACCACGGGACATTACGTTATAAATACACTAATGGACATATAGATATAGTACATGCACATATATATCTGGGGCGTAGCCAGAGAGGAAAACACACCGAAGCAAACCCAGACCTGTAAAATAAATATCAGTGTCATGGGAAAAATAAAATAAATCTGGGGAAATTCCAAACGAGGCAAGCGCCTCGTCTGCCTCATGCTGGCTACGCCATTGTATACTAAGTATCTGTTTCTTATCTGCTGTATTATGTCCCCTTTCAGATTGTCGGTCTGGCTACTACGGGGCTGGCTGCACTCAGATGTGTAAGTGCAAGCACGGGGCGCAGTGCGATCACATCAGCGGGGCGTGTGTCTGCGGGCCCGGCTGGCGGGGCATCCACTGCTCCAAGGCCTGTCCGGAGGGATTCTACGGCCTCGAGTGCCAGAACACGTGCGACTGCCGCAATGGCGCCGTGTGTGATCACGTGTCCGGAAAGTGCCAGTGTCCACGTGGCGTCACTGGGGACAGGTGCGAGCAGAAGTGCCCGGCGGGAACCCACGGGCCCAACTGCCAGGCGCAGTGCCAGTGTTTCAACGGAGGGGTGTGCGATCCGGTCGCAGGGACATGTATCTGTACTGCTGGGTGGAAGGGAGTGAAGTGTGAGGAAGGTGAGGGAGATCATTTATAATGTCTTTGTTGTGTTACTAAAAATAGAACAGTAGGGGAGATAATTTTATATTTTGTTTGTGTTACTGAAAATAAAACAGTAGGGGAGATAATTTTATGATATTTTGGTGGTTTTATTAAAATAAAACAGTAGGGGAGATAATTGTATGATAATTTGGTTGTTTTACTAAAATAAAACAGTAGGGGAGATAATTTTATGATATTTTGGTGGTTTTATTAAAATAAAACAGTAGGGGAGATAATTGTATGATAATTTGGTTGTTTTACTAAAATAAAACAGTAGGGGAGATAATTTTATGATATTTTGTTGTGTTCCTGGAAATAAAAATAGATATTGTGGTTAGGCCAATTTTTTTTTTTTCCTGTAATGTGACCGACCTACTTGTAGGAATTGGCCTAATAGGTTTTTCAGACTAATTACAGCTTAACAACATTTTCTATGAGTTGACTTTGTCATAAAATATTAGCTGTATTAGGATTGGATCAATGAATGAAGGAAAGAAAAAAAATGAATAAAAGAAAAACAGTAATACTTGAACACATTTAATAATAGATACATCAGTACAATATTGATCTGCATGTGGAACTATAAAATATGTGCATTTTCCGTGTATGAAAAAACAAGAACTTTTATAAGGTATGAATAATTTGTTTATGAAATATATATTACCTCTAATCAAAGCAAACCATTACTATGATCATCTGTTTTTGAGATGGTTATGGATGAAACTGAAATTATTCTAAGGGTGCATGTTACATCTGGTTATTTGTTATTGCCTTTTATTTACATGAATATCTTTACATTTTGGCGAAAACATATCTTATTTCTTACATTGTTGCTATCAAAATCCACATCCTACTTCATGTTCTGTAAACTATTACACATATTTACGTATAACTATTACTGCGACTGATATATTAAATACCATGGTATGTGCTGTACTGTGTGGGAAACTGCAGCCAAAAGATCCCTTGCTGACAATGGAAAAATGTAGCTTGTTTTCTTTTAATGACTGCGTATCAGAATTACCAAATGGTTTACATCCAATAACCGATGGATATCAAAGCAATGTGTTCTAGTGGTGTCAATAAAGAAACCAGACTATTTTAGAAAACTGTATAGTTACAAAACAAATGGACACTGGACTTTATTGTATACTCTGACCACGACCTAAACCCATGATAGGCATACCTCAGAATTGTTTGACCTGATTAGTACGTGCCTGATGCGCGGTCGGTCTAGGATCGATCCCCGTCGTCCCAGACAGTACACCACGACTGATATATCAAAACTATGGGTTATCCTGTCTGTTGGATGGAGCATATAAAAGGACCCCTTGTTAATAATGGAAACATGTTGTGGATCTCCTTTCTAAGACTGTATGTCAAACTTAACAAAAAATTGACACCCAATAGCTGCTGCTGAATAATTCAGTGTGCTCTCGTTAAACAAAATAATTTTTGGGGGGTTAGTATACGTAAAACTTTATTTACAATCATGGGAGCTTACCAAGCTATTTTGAACACATATTCTACTGCAGAATGTCCAACTGGTTTCTATGGCAACAGCTGCATGCTTCGTTGCTTCTGCTTGCATGGTGGTACCTGTGATCATGTCAATGGAACATGCAACTGTGGCGCTGGATGGACAGGCACTGCGTGCGAAAAACGTAAGTATCACAAACTTTCCTTTCTTCCAAGTCTTTGAAATGTTTTCCAAAAATTTCGCTTATCTCATTTATAACTCGTAACCCTTCAAAATATTTCTTCTTCTGATATCTTGTGCATGTACAGTAACTTATAATTGTTGTGTATCGGTAATACGAAGGCGTCCGTTTCTTTTTCTTTCTTCATTTCCAGTTATTTGGTGTGTATCTGAGTTAAATTATGCTTTCAGGTAAAAAACAGCTAGGTGCATAATATTGCTTAACTTAAAGGCATACTGTCACGGATTTAAGGACCTTATTTCTGTAAAAATGGATAATATATAAAAATTACATTAATTGTTGGAAACCAAATCTAGCTATCGCATCACCTTAACTGATCCATGATGGAGTGAAATCCATGTCATCCCTCTGGGCAATTTTAGTTTTTTAATTATGGACCATTGCTATAATTCAATTATTTTTTACGAAATGTCATTAATAAATGGAGTATGGTGGTTATGAAGATGGTTGAATAAAGTACATTTAGGGACATTATTGTTGTTCAGGTAATACTTTGTTAGTCCATTAAATAGGTCAGTGGTCTGTAACAATATGCCTTTAAGGTATATAACTTTTTGTCAGTTATAAATATGGATAGGTTGATCAATAGTGGAATGTAGTGTTAGTGCACTCACATGCACAAATTGACACATATACGTACATAAAAAACCGTATCCCACTTCTGACACCACTTTCAGTATTATCTGATGTCGCATCCACAAGTACAAAACACATCATACTTTTTAAAGCCATGTTTGAGTATTAGCTGATGTTACATCGAAAAATAGAAGAAAAAAAAATTGTTTTTAAAGCCATGTTCGGGTGGAAGTAATAATGTGTACTGTCACTCCTATTTTCTTATAGCATTATACACTATCATTTACTCTAAATACTTGTTAAAATCCAGGTCCTTGTGAATATATTATTTTAATTAATTCTGCCTATAAAGTAGTAACTACATTATGTGTGTATACATTGTATATATAATTATTGTAACAACCCATGTCTTCTCCCTTTGCATGGGTTGATATTTGTCAACAAGGGAATGGTCAAGAAAAATAAACAGTTAAAGGCATATTGTCACAGACCACTAACCTATGAAATGGCCTAACAAAGTATTACCTTAAAAAATATATATATATTGGATCTGTCCCTAAACGTACTTTATTCAACCATCTACGTAACCACCACACTTCACTTATTAAGGATATTTTGTACAAATAATTGAATTATGGCAATGGTCTATAATTAAAAAACGAAAAATGTGGAGAGGGTTGCCATGGATTCCACTCTATCGTGGTTCATTTAAGGTGATGCGATAGCTAGATTTGGTTTCCAAAAGTTAGTATAATATTAATTTATTATCCATTTTTAGAGAAATAAGGTCCTTAAATCCGTGACAGTATGCCTTTAAAACAAATGTGTACTGTGTATCTGCAGATATGTCATATGATTGTTGTGTACTGTGTATGTGCAGATATGTCATATGACAGTTGTTTATTCCCAGAATGTATGCAAGGACATTATGGCCCGAATTGCAACACGGCCTGTGACTGTGTCCACAGCAAATCATGTGATAGGTTCACTGGAATGTGCAAGTGCAAGAGTGGATATGTTGGACCGAAATGCAATAAAAGTAAGTAGCAACTAAACCAGTAATACTCAGTATACATAATGTAATTCTGTGTTAATAAGTTGTCATGAGAAATGTTAAAACATGATCATAAGCACCTTGATTTTATCTCTTAACATGATCATAAGCACCTTGATTTTATCTCTTAACATGATCATAGGCACCTTGATTTTATTTCTTGACAAATATTAAAATTGTATAAATAATTGAAAATTGAATATGTACATATAAACATAATCTACCACATTCGAACCAATATTTTACCAGTGTTAATGAAACATACCCCTGATGTAATAAATGTATATATGGTTCTGTTTGGTTAACTCCCAATATGTCCCTGTGCATAACTTACAATGGCTGATCGACAATAAAGAATTTGCTGATTCAAATACTTTAAACATTATCTTGTATTGAGTACAAAATACTGAAATTGAACCGAAAATGATTTAAAACATATTTGAACTGAAAAATAGTTTTAAATATGTTCGCTGAAAAGTGTATAAATAGACAGATGTAAAGCGTAGGACTAATTGTGGTAAGAAAATTGTCTATGTTTTGTCCCAAAATTCCAAATATGATGGATACAGAAATGCACTTTTTACTATATTGTAATAAATTTCACGGATTAAGAAACATATATTTAAAATACTTAATCATTGAAAATAACCATACACAAAACATTGCCATTCAGGATGAACTTACATTCTGCTTATTAATGCTAAACTCTGATAAGTTTATATTTCAGGCTCAAATAGTCAGACAAAATAGTATGCATACTTAATTTGACATTTATCATTTCAGTTTTATGTAAACATTTAACATTAATGTTAATTAACTAGATGTGTATTTATGTATAATATGCATTGTAATGTAATTTTTCGCTCCAGCCAGTGCACCACGACTGATGCATCAAAGGCCGTGGTATGTGATATCCTGTCTGTGGGTGGTGCATATAAAAGATCCCTATCTACTAATGGAAAAAAATATTAGCAGGTTTCCTCTCTGAGACTATATGTCAAAATGATCAAATGTTTGACATCCAATAGTCGGTGATTAATAAATCAATGTGCTCTATTGGTGTCGTTAAACAAAACAAATGTCTTTTTGGGGTAATATAATGCAATGTAATAATGTGAAATGTGCTGATAAATAATCGGCAGTCCAAATAAACATATTCGTATTCATATTTGTATTCGTATTCGTATATATTGTAGCATGTCCTGCACACTTGTATGGCGATGGTTGCTCTGAGAGCTGTGAATGTCAGAACGGCGCCACCTGCGATGCGAAGTCAGGGCAGTGCACCTGTGCGCCAGGGTGGAGAGGGAAACACTGTCACAAACGTAAGACTATTTGGACTACTTAAATTACCAATGATTCACAAATATTTTCAATTTAATTATTGCCTGATATCATAACTGTTTTTACAGTGATCCATGAGTGCATGCTATCACAGCTGTATATATCCACTGAGCTGTAGTCTGTGCGAGTGTAGGTTTTTAAAGGTAGTCTCGGGAATGGCAGTCCTCCTACGGACTATGCATGAGGGATGAAACATCTTGTTACGTATCTTCTAGAGTAGTGGCGGTCCTTCTAAGAACGAACATCTGATAGTGGATCATGGAAGCAATCACGACTTTACCTTTCCACACAGCTTTGTGCAGAAATATCATTTTGATATCGGAATGCGGTTTTTCTTTGTTTCGATTTGATCTCAGATTTATAATAATTTTAACAATTGTTATTGGCCAATCTGTCATTTTTATTATTAAATTTACAATTTACTTGTATACTGTGAAATCCTTTATTTTCGTGGGTTTCAGTTTTTGTGCTTTCCTAACAAACACATAACATCGTTGCATATACATGCATTATATTTCCCTCGTGTTCTTAAATTAGTTGACTACAGTAGTTCTCGAATTATTCCACAATTAGGTCACCACGAAAAAAGGTCCTTGGTATACGACTATCTTTATATCTATTCAATTTTTTTGCATGTCTGTTCATCTTAATGTTTCTAAAACAAAATACAATTTGAAATTAATGGAATTTTTAAATGTAATTATCATAATTATAATAGTACGCATCGTCCTTGGAAGTGGCAGTTGTCCTAATAGCGAAACACCTGACAACGACTCAAGGCAGCAATGGTGGTATTATTAAAACATCCTTTTGATTCTGACTTATGCAGAGATACGATTTTGAAAGTGTTTCAAACTTTTCTACTACTATACTAGTATATGTTGTTGTTACTCAAATGTATCTACTACTATACTGGTATATGTTGTTGTTACTCAAATGTATCTACTACTATACTGGTATATGTTGTTGTTACTCAAATGTATCTACTACTATACTGGTATATGTTGTTGTTACTCAAATGTATCTACTACTATACTGGTATATGTTGTTGTTACTCAAATGTATCTACTACTATACTGGTATATGTTGTTGTTACTCAAATGTATCTACTACTATACTAGTATATGTTGTTGTTACTCAAATGTATTGCACATGGGTAGATTAATAGACTTTCGTATTTTACTAAGAGTAATAAATATATTGTTCAGTGTTGAAATTAAACAATGGAATTGTATCGTGTTTAAAGGGTACACACGTTTGGAGATTTATTCTCATTTGGAACGATGTTTATTAAGAGCACACACAGTCTGTTATGCCACATAACGTTCATGCTTTGCAACATACCACCTAAAGTTCTACAAATATCCTGGAAAAACCCTACCAAATGTACACCACAAACACAATCATTTATGTTACAGCCTGTCTTCCTGGTTTGTATGGTAACAAGTGCCAGGATGAATGCGAGTGCAAAGCGGAGGAACCGTGCTACCACGTGACTGGAGCATGTTCTTGTCCACCTGGTTATGAAGGTCAAGGCTGTGAGAAAAGTAAGACTGTTTTGCATTTTATAATTTTGTATGCTTTGCATTATGGTAATACAGACTTTCATTAAAGTGACTGACTCTACTTTTTAAACACCATGGCGTATTTTTCACTATTAGAGCCATTTTTGATAATCGAAATCAGAAACGTCTTACATTTTATAGTTTAGATAATCCTGTCCATACATGCAAAATGTTTCAGGTTATCCTGATACTTGTAATAACACGAACTGCATGTTTTGTACATTTAAAAAACGCACGTACCTCTGAGAAGTAACGGTTATGAAGAAGAGCTCTGGTCTACTTTTTAATGATATTTCTTCGTTTCAACGTCACACTCGTTTAAAACTAGTGTAACTCTATCCTAATGTGTACAGGTTTGATGATTAACCAAACTTAGGCTCTGCGACTTTAATATTATGATTATACAGATGTCACGCAATTCTTTTACTACCACAGGTTGTATATGTTATAATTGTATATATTTAGTGTATTATGGCTATTTAGATATTGTGATGTTACCTTTTGTAGAGTGTTCCCTGGGTACCTTTGGTCCACACTGCCGAGGTAAATGTGAGTGCGCTCCTGGCTATATCTGTCATCACGTGACAGGACAGTGCCAGTGTGGCCCGGATCTAAAGGGAAAGAACTGCAGCACAGGTAAAGTGGAAATGTTTTGTTTGCAATAACTCTATGTAGAATGCTGGTGAATGGATATTGATTTTTTAAGTCTAGTTGGGGTCTTAATAAAAACATTCCTTTTTATTACTGTACATAAATAAATATATGTGAAAACTGGTTTAAATAATTAAATTAAAATAATAAAAAACACCCACAAAGGAATATATTTTTTATTTCAATTTAAGATACAATATATTGTTTGTCGGGGGTTTTGTTTTTGGCTTGTTAGGAGGGTGAGGGTTATGGGGGAACTTTTGGAAGGGTGATTCAGGCCTAACACAAGGTCAAAATCCTAGATCGAAGTCACTTCTCTCTCAAACGTTTGAGAGGGCGAAGTTTTTAACATGTGAGAGACTTGAATTTTTAAGCCTGGGATTCTGTCAAACATTTTTGTTGTTTAAATAAAAAGTACAATATTCCCAATAACAACAAATATTTTACTAAATAATTACTAATTCGCTTGTTGTTATTGCTGGGTGATTTGATACTAATTATTTTGTGAAATTATCGTTTCAACTGCATCATAATATACACCATAATGGCATATGTGCTTGATCAACTATGTATTAATAAGCTGTTTAGAATGTTAGATTACATTTACCAAACGGCCATTTCTTTGCTTGCATGGTAACCATGCTCTAGTGTGTTTTGCTTGGTTGACACATATACTGATGGTAGTGAATTGCAATAGAAGCCATCATTAGATATAACATCACGGTCAGGTGTGAATAACAGTGCACAGTTCACGTGTTTAGCAGAGCTTGGTTGATAGTAAAGATAGCCTATTTGTAAACCTAACACGAACATTGTTCATGAATATTAATTAGCATGCATTGCCCATTGTCATCTAGAACATGTACTGTTTGATACTGATGTCATCTTTATGCTTGTTTATCACAGTTATATTAGTTCAGTTGAAGCCAAACAACAGCATTACTGCTATACCAATCTTTGAATGATTGACAAAATATTCTTTATTTGAAATACTTTTAAAACCCTTTTTCCTAAAAAAACATATTTTGAAGACAAGTAGGTATTGTTAATTATTTTAAAAGTATTTTCATAATGTTCATCCTAAATGAATGGCATACATTATTAATTATTTTAGGCGCATTAAACAAAATTCAAAAATTCTACAGAAGAAAAAATGCTATTCTGTTTCTTATTTTAAAATGCTGTCAAAGTGTACCTTTAAGGAACCATCGTTCTACTTGTAGCAGCGTTTAGCTGTATTTAGCAACATAACGCGTCTTGGGTGCTGGTTTGACTTCAACAGACTTCAAGTATTGTATTATTGCTTTATAGTTGTTATTAATTACTGTATGTATGATGCATTTCGCTTTGACTTTGACAAATGGCAGCTGATGAAAAAGGTACTCTTCAGGATAAAATCATCCATATTCCGTTTTAGCTATTCAAACAAAACTGTTAGAAACAAAACACCTCTTTTTGGTTTTAATTTTAAAATGTTTAGTTACTAACTAAATTTTCGAAAATCCATGTCCTTATGTTTACGTTTTTATTGATTGACGTCAGCTTGGAACAGTAATTTCTTCTTTTGATCCCCCCCCCCCCCTCCCCCCAGCATTAACCCAATTTTTTTTGAAATAGAAGCATTTTTTTATTGCACGATGCACTAAACGTTTAATGACAGTTATATTACGTGCATCTTATGGGGCACAAAACAAATGTATGGCACCTTTGGTTGAAACTTGTATAACGTTTCTTGCTTACCATATACATCTTGCTTGTTCTAATGTCTTATGAATTATCGGGATGTGTGACATATCAGGTACATTAATTCATTTCGGGACACTTGAATTAATCACGAATATAAACATTTATTTGAATTAGACGAATTAAAAAAAATATATATTTTGGATTCAGGAGCGTCAGACAAAGTTTGTAGTCTATTATTCACTCAAATTTAAATGTTTATACGAACATATGGGAAATTGATATACCTGTACTATTCCAAGCCAGAAACTAAGTTTTAACCAGAAATACCATACATTGGTGAAAGAGGGCCAAGTACCTTTAAAACATCAGCTGCGATTTCCATACGTAGTGTCTCTACTAATGTGCTTTAAATCCTCTCTTGCGGCATGCAGCCAGGATAAAGGGCAAAAATCACCGTAAGGGTAGGAAAGGTAGAAAGGGCAAAGGCTGGTACCGCAAACTGATGAGGGACCGAGTTGGCATCAAACAGCTAAAAGCAGGTAAAATCATAGTTTCTATAGTCCGTCCCACCGAGAACGCCCCTTTTCATACTATGGATTGTACTACAAGCTATTTATTTCTGAGCCAACTGATTTGTATATTGCACACACAAAATAGTACTTTTATGCTATTTCCAAAACACTTTTGCTTTTCGTCTTACGTGAAACCTAACTGAAATTATTTACCAAAAACCACCCCCAAAAAACATTTTCATAGAATGATGGGACGGATTATAAGTGTAAACATATCCAGAAGAATGTTTTATCCATAATCTAAATTACATATTTTTGTTTCTAGATTTGTTTCTAGATTTGATTTTAGATTTGAAGATTTGCAGTTTATAATACTACTACTACTACTACTACTACTACTACTACTACTACTACTACTAATAATAATAATAATAATGGGTTTCAAACTGAATAATTTAAATGAAAAGTAAATTAATAGATGCGTTTGTTTGGTCATTCAGTACATATTAAAGGCGCGGACCCTAGTTTTAACACGTAAAAAATGGACACTAAGTTTAGTTAATTTACAAACCTGTAACTTATTTGGATAAAGTTACAATAGAGTAAAAGAAGAGTCTGTGACGTTAAAACAGGAAACGTCCTTAAAAATAGACAAGAACTCGAATCAATAAACCGCTACTTTTCAGACGCACGTGCGTTTTTAAAAATATGAAGAAAAAAAATCAATTTGTGGTACTACAAACACCAGGATGACCAGAAACATTTCGGCTCTACGAAAATGGATAATGTAAAGACTAAAATATACGTAATGTTTGATTTCAGTGATCATAACCACGGCTCTAATAGTGAAACATATACTGTAGTGTTTAACAACTAGGGTCAGTCCCTTTAAAAGTTCTGCTTAAAAACACATTAAGAAAACACCACACACACAAAACTTTGTATTTTTCATATTATATTATCATTGCATGCTCCATTACTTTTATGATTATTCTACTTTGAAATTGTGTTCTTGTTCATAAAGCATCATGGGTTTTTGGTATGTATTGGCACCGAGTGTATGTTTTTGTTGTCTTAACTGTAATAAATGTTGTTGTAACATATGTGTGCACCTAACTGTCCTGTATTGTTTTAACATGTAAACAGCAAGCTTTAGGATTTCCAATTTTATGGGGAAACACGTTTTTGGTTCCCTGCCCTGTGATTATCAGAACCAATGGGGAACTGATTTTCAGTAATCATTGTACTGGGAGAGCGAGACGAGGACCAGTGATAAAGCGCTCGACTGATGCTCTGTCGGTTTACGATCGATCCCCGTCGGTGGGCCCACTGGGCTATTTCTTGTCCCAGATTGGTATATCAAAGGTTGTGATATCTGCTGTCCTGTCATTGATTCGTTAAAACTTGCTCTGGGTGGGAGCCAGTACCGGGATACGGACCCTGTACCTACCAGCCTTATGTCCATTGGCCTAACCACTACACCACCGAGGCCGGTTCATGCTTGTTTGTTATGGTGTGTAGATATGCTGTTGTGACAAGAGATGCCAGATGATATTTTTAAATCAGACATTTGACAGGCTATATTCTCAGGGTTCTAACATGTGTTGTGACAATCACCAGTGATGTGTGTATATATATATAGCTATGTAGTTGCCAATTATATACATATATATATATATATATATATATATATATATATATATATATATATATATATATATATAAAGCATATTAAAATGAATGGTGCATTTAGATGCGGATGTTGTGTTGTAATATCTACATATTATCAAATGCTGCATCATGATTCATATTCACAATTGCTGATGTCGTAAAAAAAACCCCTACTACAAAGGAAATAAAGGCTATTAACCTACAGACAATTGTAATATAGTATCTCTTTACCTGACTACACATTACAATTAAAAGGTGTGGGTTACACACAGATAAGCTTACAATAATAGTCACGAATGGGTTTTGTTTCTCAAACATAACAGACAATTCATTTCTGCATTGGAATTAACAGTAGAATGAATGCATTGGTTGCACTACTAGTAGCTATATTAATATTTATAGCTGTATTTATATTTGTAACAAACTTTGGTCCTGATATTTAATTTTATTGAGAGACGTTCTGTTAAAGGGCCATTCCTGAGTTTGCTGCAATTTGTAAGATGTTATCGACTAATAGAGACTTTTTAACGATTGTAATTACATATCAAATATATTTTTCTGCATAAAATATTAGTGTCTTTATGTTAAACGTGATTCTGATCGTTCTAATATTTGTACAAGGTTAAATTTGATTTTATTTCCAAAAATAAATGTTTTCGTACATACTAAATTATTGGAAGACAAAATCCAGTTTGGGCTTCTTACAAATACTAAGACGACCAGAAACACATTGAATATACAGACACTGATATTCTAAACAAGAACATATATTTAATATGTAAGTTTAATCCTAGAAACATTTTATTAGTCGGAAACATCTTATAATGCAGCAAACTCGGGAATGTCCCTTTAATAGCTTTACAGATATTATTAGGATTGATTGTATGTTATTGTTGTTTTAAACTTTAGGTAGAAAGTAATAAGACTGGAGTATGCATCTCTCTCTCTCTCTCTCTCTCTCTCTCTCTCTCTCTCTCTCTCTCTCTCTCTCTCTCTCTCTCTCTCTCTCTCTCTCTCTCTCTTTCTCTCTCTCTCTCTCTCTCTCTCTCTCTCTCTCTCTCTCTCTCTCTCTCTCTCTCTCTCTCTCTCGTGTATTTGTCTTTCCCACTTTCTTTCTCTCGCTCTCACACATATACACAATATCGCTCTCTCTCACTATGTCTCCCTCACTCACTCATTCAATCACTCGCTCACTCACACACTCTCACACAAATGGCATGTCGCTATTTAAATGAACAAAACAACACCACCACAAAAATAACAGAAATATTCCTGTCTCACTTTTTAAGCGTATTATTTTATAAAACTAGCTTCCCTTAATCTTAGGTTGCGAACAAGGAGGGTATGGACCTAACTGTGAGAAGGTTTGTGAGTGTGAGAACGAAGGGGTCTGTGATATTTCCACCGGAACCTGCTCCTGTCCTCTGGGATACATTGGCACCACGTGCTTTCAACGCTGTCCCGAGGATAGGTATGGCGAAAACTGCACTGGAGTGTGCAGATGTCAGAACAACGCTCGATGCAACAAGAGAACGGGGAAGTGCAAATGTCTTTCAGGTTTCATGGGAGAATTTTGTGAGGAAGGTACGCTTCTGTACAATAATCTGATAGTATTATCTTCGTTATGTTGGCTCGCTTGATGTGCGTTCGGTCTGGGATCGATCCCTGTCGGTGAACCCATTGGGCTGTTTCTCGTCCCAGCCAGTGCACCATGCACGACCGGTATATCAAAGGGCATGCGTGGTATCTGCTCTCCTGTCTGTGGGATGGTGTATATAAACGATCCCTTGCTACTGATGGAAATAATGTTGCAGGTTTCCTCTCTAAGACTGTGTCAAAATTACCAAGTGTTTGACATCCAATAGCCGATGATTAATATATCAATGTGCTCTAGTGGTGTCGTGAAACAAAAGAAATGTTTTATTTAACGACGCACTCAACACATTTTATTTACGGTTATATGGCGTCAGACATATGGTTAAGGACCACACAGATCTTGAGAGAGGAATCCCGCTGTCGCCACTTCACGGGCTACTCTTTTAGCAGCAAGGGATCGTTTATATGCACCACCCCACAGACAAGGTAGTACATACCACGGCCTTTGATATACCAGTCGTGGTACACTGGCTGGAACGAGAAATGTGTCGTGAAAGAAAACAAAGTTTTCTTTCTTTTTTTTCGTCATGTTGTATTTGTTGGTTTTGATCATTTAAAATCAATATTGAGTTTCAACAAAATATAATGAAAATGCAAATGTCAGCAGTATTTCTGTGGTTAACGTGTTTTAGTTCTGTTTTGGTCTGTTTTAGAACAAATTGCTTAACTGAATATAATATCTGTATACAGAAAATAATGTTTATACACGCTTCTAAAATAGTAATTAATGTAAAATTTAAAACGCATGTTGATTGTTCATTATTATATTATTATTGTGTTTTTTTTTTAGACACGACCTTTTTATTGAAGCACATGGCTTGCATTTAGATCCAGTCAAATAAATATTGACGAAAAATAGATTATAATGATTTCCTCCATGTTGTAAAATTTTTATTTTATCAACATTTTCACTCAATAACTGTTCTGTTTTCAGTGTGCCCGGAGAACAGGTATGGCGACGAATGCATTGAGAAGTGTCACTGCGACCACGGCTGGTGTGACCCGCGATCGGGTCAATGTCGCTGTGACCTGGGATTCTACGGACCTAACTGTACAGTGCCATGCCCAGCGGGAAGATTCGGACCCGGATGTAACCACACGTGCACGTGTCACAATGAGGCCACGTGCGACCCAGTTAGTGGATGCTGCACCTGTTCTGAAGGATTTTATGGGCAGATGTGTGATTTAGGTAAATAAAATAAAGTAATCCTAATTTACATTTGATTTTGACGTTCACATTAGGAGGGGCGGGACGTAGCCCAGTGGTACAGTGCTCGCTCGATGCGCGGTCGGTCTGGGATCGATCCCCATCGGTGGGCCCATTGGGCTATTTCTCATTCCAGCTAGTGCACCACGTGATCTGTGGGATCGTGCATATAAACGAACCCTTGCTGCTAATCGAAAAGAGTAGCCCATGGGTTTTCTCTCTCAATACCTGTGTGACCGTAACCATATGTCTGATGCCATATAACCGTAAATAAAATGTGTTGAGTTCGTCGTTAAATAAAACATTCCTTTCTTTCTTTGACATTAGGACCTATTAATGGCAAAGTTAGGTTCAGTACACCAATATGACTTGTAGGTGATAGTCTACTAAGTTATGGACAGATGTCTGATTTAGGTAAAACAATTTGTATAAATTATGCTTAATTTTGATTTTGAATCATGACTTGTTACTGAGCCAGTTAAGAGCAATAACATGACTGTTAGGTTATATTCAACATTCGTGGACTGATAATAATTTAAAATAATTCTGTTTGGATTTTAAAATTGGCCGTGCATAAAAAAAAAATGTCTTTGGTATATGGTCAACACGTGGATGCTTACATTTTAATGAAACCATAGTATATCACTTTTGATAATTATTCATGAGTGTCATGTCATCACAGCTGTACATATTTCAGTGCACTTTGCCCTGTTCCGATTTTTTATTTGGTAAAAAATAGTCTGGGAGTAGAAGTCCTTTTTATGACAGTGTAAGAAGGTTGAAATGGCTGTCCTCCTATAAAAGAGGCACTAGACAGATTCAATTCAATTCAATTTATTGCATATTAGCAAACAAGCTGGTGTCAGCAAATAGATAAAAACAAACATACAACAACAATAACAACAATAACAACTAATAATAATAACAATATTAATATACATGCCAGACGGAGTATCAAAATTTGTATTATATTTGTAGGAATAAAGTATATTATAAAAATAAATGTTTAAAGTACTTGGAAATAATTAAATTATGTCCCACTGATAGCTGGAACAAGCACTTTACGTTTAGAAATACAGCCGTCAATAAATGTTAATACATGGTTAAAATTTCAATGTCACCATTATGGTATGACATAATAAATATAACTTGTAAATTGCTATTTAGAGTAGAGAAGTCGAAAAATTAGTTTAACTTATCAACATAAGAAATAGGGCAGTCTAAAATAAAATGTTGTTCATCTTCCACAGCTTGAGAATTACAAAGAAAACAAGTCCTCTGTTCAGTTAGTTTTATAGGTTTACAGAATCTTCCAAGTTCAATATGAAATATTCAGGAAATCAACCACCATTTTGTCAAATGCTCATTCGACTCTGTATTGTGCAGAGATGGTGCCTTTATCATGTATTGTGGTTTTGTCATCAATCACAATTTGGCCAAAATGCCTTTCGACTTTACCTTATGCAGACATATGATTGTGGTTATGAAAAACGGTTTTGTTGTGATTTCTAAACCAAGTACCAAATAAATTGTATGTTAGATACAAAATAGCTATAGGATAATACAATCATGCTGAGGTGTCGTGAAACAAGAAACATTCCTTTCCTTTAATTAAATAATATACTGTACCATGTTACAGACTGCCCGCCCGGCACCCACGGCTCGTACTGCACGGAACGCTGCGACTGCACCAACGACGCCACGTGCGACCCCCATTCCGGACAGTGTAAATGTAAAGTTGGCTTCACCGGAGACAGGTGTGAAAAATGTGAGTTAACACTGATGTTAATTGATCCAAATTATGTCATTGTATCCCAGCTAACACTTAGACAAAATGTTTTTTTAAAATATAACACGAAGATCAATTATATAGTTTTGAAACACTTTTGTTACATGTATGTCCTACGAAAAAAGAAAGAAAAAGAAAACCTTTAATAGAAGATTGGTGCTAACTTCATTTGATCAAACAGTGCGAAAGCACGATAAAAACCACAAATACCATTGAGCACCAACCACCACCACCTGTTGTTCCTACCACGGGTGTCTAATAAAATCCAGTCTAAATAATAGCCTAATTGAGTTTATTAATACCATTGCCAATAGTCAATAGTAATTGCATTAATAACACAGGCTCTCGGAACATCCTCTGGACGGAAAGTCTTTTACTGTCTCATGTCCATTTTAGCGTCTTTTTGTGTGAATATTGGACGAGAAATAAGAGTTTTATTATTCAATTCAATCATTACGGAATTCAAACTGGCCGCCATCTTTAATGACATCATTATGGCGTTTGTCTAAATATTCTGAATTGGTATAAAAATAAACTGATTTATAATGGTCGTTTGTTTTGTTAAAAACAAAATCACTACGGGGCCTCATAACTGGACATAAGGGATATTTCGAGGGATAAATAAAACAAAATACAAGTTGCATTTTTACCAGAGGGTAAATCTGTGTCCTTTATTATTTCATGAGGGTGCTTAGTTAATTTGTCTGTGTATATTTAATACGTTATTACATGTGTCTTGGTGCATATTATAATATATTGATAACACTTGTATGTTGATATAGCATGTGTAAGAGGAAGATATGGAGTCAACTGTCTGCAGGCCTGTGACTGTGGCGTGGCTGACTGTGATCACATGACAGGGGCGTGTCGCTGCCCCCCAGGAACGAGCGGACCGAGGTGTCAGAAAGGTAAACTATTTTATTGCACTGCAGTTGCTACCACTCATTTCAACTTGTTCTCTTTACATTAATATCACATTTCTAAATAAAATACTTAATTTAGTGGATCGAAATTGTATCATAAATTCGTATTATAAATTCGAATTATATGGACAGATATCTTTTATTTCCATTGTTTTTTTAAAGGGACTGCCCTGAGTTTGCAGCCATTGTAAGATGTTTGTGAAAACAGAGCGTTGTTGACGACTAATATTTCATACTAAATACATTTTTCTTGTTTAGAATACCAGTGTCTGTATATCGAATGTGTTTGCGGTCGTATACTAATGTATGTAGCACTCATTTTGTTTACTTAATTCGTGATATATATTTTTTCGTACATACGATATTTTTTCGTACATACGAAATTCTTGGGCGGTAAAATCCGGTTCGGGCTACTATAAGCATTAGGACAACAACAAACACCTTGTAAATACAGACACTGACAGTTTAAATAATAAAATGTATTTAATTTGTATGTTACGTCATCGAAAAGGCTCTGTTGGTCGGAAACATTTTACAATGACTGTAAACTCAGGACTGTCCCTTTAAATTCGTTGACCACACTGTCTACAAATTACGCGAAATTAGATCACCACAAATAAAAGCATATTTTTGTCAGTGGGAAAACGGCCTAAGTCAGCTGCAATGTAATTAATTTGATGCTGATATTGGGCTTTTTTTCGTTATGATCTACAGCTTGCGTCCAGGGCAGGTATGGTCCGAACTGTGAATATTTCTGCAACTGTGATAACGAAGGGGAGTGTGACCCCCAAACAGGGTCCTGTTCCTGTCCGGAGGGGTGGATTGGCGCCAGGTGCCAGACACCGGAAAGTAAGTATCCCTCACTCATATGTGTAAATAAATTACTATGTCGCTTACACCTAAATGTCTATATATATATATATATGGATTCTATTTAGCACTATAAATTACAATATATAGCTTACACCATATGCGGATATGTACCAATATAGCTTAAAATATCACTTATAGTCATATGTAGATTATATTTAGCAGTATAAATACAATATTTAGCAGTTTACATTACAATACCATTAACACTTATAGACACATGTGGATTCTATTTAGCGTATAAATTACACTAACACTTATAGACATCGATTTAGCAGTATAAATTACAGTACTATTAACACTTATAGACACATGTGGATTCGATTTCGCAGGATAAATTACAGTATCATTAACACTTACGGACAAGTGGATTCTATTTAGCAGTATAAAATACAAGATCACTAACATTTATAGACATGGATTCTACTTAGCAGTATAAAATGCAATATCAGTAAGAAGTCGATTCTATTTTGCAGTATAAATTACAGTATCACTAACACTTATAGTCATACATGTGTCGTAGGTGAACAATAAATATTCTTTATTACAGTGACCTGACTCTTTATTAACCCCTACATAGTAGGTACAGCCATTAATACATGTACATACAGGCAAAATATATTTTATTAAAGCTATACATTAGGGTTATCATGAAGAATCCTAAACAAATATTAAAAATACAAATTACACATACAAATACAACGCTTAAGCGGAAAATTATAATAGTTGTATGCATGTTTATTTGTATATTATAAAGCATATATCTGTATCTATCTATCTATCTATCTATCTATCTATCTATCTATATATATATATATATGCTTGCATTTATGCTTTACTGCTACAGTCCAATCTGTATTGGTGCCATAGCGCATAGCGCACACAGTTATATATTCTCTGTCCATTGATATGGCATCTGTATGTAAACATCATTATAAAAGTCTTCCACATGCTAAATTATGCTTACGTATAATTTATACTCTACTAACGTATATCTGTATCGTGAACTACAAGCTGTATATAATACTGAACCTGTTAAAAGGACTGTCCTGAATTGTCAGCGATTATAAGACGTTTGAACTAACAGAGTGTTTTTAAAGATTAAAATTACATATTGAAAGAAAGAAAGAAATGTTTTATTTAACGACGCACTCAACACATTTTATTTACGGTTATATGGCGTCAGACATATGGTTAAGGACAACACAGATTTTGAGAGAAAACCCGCTGTCGCCACTTCATGGGCTACTCTTTCCGATTAGCAGCAAGGGATCTTTTATTTGCGCTTCCCACGGGAAGGATAGCACAAACCATGGCCTTTGTTAAACTAGTTATGGATCACTGGTCGGTGCAAGTGGTTTACACCTATCCATTGAGCCTTGCGGAGCACTCACTCAGGGTTTGGAGTCGGTATCTGGATTAAAAATCCCATGCTTCGACTGGGACCCGAACCCAATACCTACCCGCCTGTTGATCGATGGCCTAACCACGACGCCACCGAGGCCGATGAAATTACATACTGAATACAATTTCTTGTGTAGGATATCCAGTGTGTTTGCGGACATGTACTAATGTTTGCATACGTCATATTTCGATATATGTATATTTGTTCTTACGTATAAAATTATTGGTGGGAGGTAAAACACCGGTTTGAGCTACTTCAAACATTAGGGCCACACCAATTCACAACATATACAGTATTTTTACAGACACTGGTATTCTAAACAAGAAAGGGGCGAAACGTAGCCCAGTGGTAAAGAGCTCGCTTAATGCGCGGTCGTTTTGGAATCGATCCCCGTTAGTAGGCCCATTGGGCCGTTTTCGCTCCAGCCAGTGCATCACGACTGATACATCAAACGCCGTGGTATGTGCTATTCTGTCTATGGGATGGCGCATATAAAAGATCCCTTGCTGCTAATCGAAAAGAGTAGGCCATGAAGTGGCGACAGCGGGTTTCGTCCCTTAATATTTGTGTTGTCCTTAACCAATTGTCCGACATCATATAACCGTAAATAAAATGTGTTGAGTGCGTCGTTAAATAAACCATTTCCTTCCTTCTAAAAAAGAAAATACATTTTAGTCACTAAAACAGCTATGTTAGTTTAAAATGCTTACAACGGAAGAAAACTCTGGGCAGGACCTTTAAATATGGGAATGCTTAATTCATTATATATTCTACATGTCAATTATATAATACATATATGCTTCCATATATCTCTGAATGTAATATATGTTGTGTGTATATATATTTATGTACAGTTAGATATTTTAGTTAGTATTCAGTCGGTTTCTCAGCTATTTTCGGTCAGGTTTTTCAGTTATCTTTACTGTTTATACAAAATGTCTTGGTGTATGTTATTTAAGTTGTGAGACAAAATGCCACCGACTCTCCAAGCGCCGTAAGTATGCATGGCCACAATGAACACACAGTAAACACATATAACCATCATCAGGTGATTCACCTGTTGCATGAACTAAAACCAGGTGTGTTTCATACCTGCAGATTAATGGTACCTCCATATTTTAGCATGCATTTGACAAGAATTCAGAACCACGTTACCTGCATGTTACAGGAATTTTGAAAATCCCTTGCATGTCAGAACGTCATGTAGCATAAAAGCATTCTTTTATATGTCATCAGGGCTCGAACTTAGGGGTAGCCCAGGATGATTTGGCTACCAATTTCTCCATCGGGATACTAGATGTTTAAACCTGGTAGTCTGCCAGGCTACTTGGTGTTTTTTTCACATCCAGTTACTCTGCAACCAAGACGCGTAAACACCTTAAAAAACCCCATAAAACAACGTTTGAATATGTTTTGAAATTTATTTACCAATTTTTACTGAGGGCTACCATATTTTATAACTTGGTAGCCCAGTGGGCTACCACTGAAAACAGTTAGTCATGGAATTACTAATTACAAACATCCATAACATACGGCACGGTCTTTTCATGGGTGGCTACATAATTGTTTAGTGGGGTTGCAATTTAAAAAGACATATATTTTATTCCAAAGTCAAGGTCTGCTACTCAAACAATCATTTAAGAAAGCAAAATAACCACCACCCCTAACCCTCTTGAAATGAAAGAAAGAAAACAAAACTTTATTTTTTACCTTCCATAACAAAAGCATGATGTATTAAATTGTGTGTTAATAAATACAATAAGAGACCAATTTGTTGTTATGCTACATAAGTTAATAGATGTTTTGTGTCACTATTCACCATGTTTCGCAATACGTTCAGTAGATACCACTTTAATTATCTAACCGAACAATTATTGTTACTCGTTTTCTTTGTTACATTTACCATAGTTTGACACCCAATAGCCGATGTTATTTTTCGTGCTGGTGTGTCGTTAAACATTCATTCATTCGTTCGTTCGTTCGTTCGTTCGTTCATTCATTTATTCATTGTTTTCTTTGTTTGCAGTGTTAATTGGTAACTAATTACTACTAGTCGTTATTGTTTTCGTAACTGATGCAAGAATTAAAGCACGTTCCTAATGTGTAACATGTAGTAACGCGATAACATTGCAGACTTATGAAAACTTCTAACGTGAAACAGTTTTGAATACAGTACAAAAGTATACCCCCCCCCCCCCCCCCCCCAAAACAAAAAAAGAAAAAGAAGAAGAGACAAACTACGTACAATCCGCATGATACAACTTGTTCAGCAGGAAAAACAAAGCACACACACATATTTTGAGTTCTTAGTTGCATCTCTGTACGTGACAGTTCTGAAGTGAATAATACTAAAATCACTGCTCGTGTATTGCATATTACCCTGGAAGGTCTCAGCAATACAAAGCCTTATTCGCACCGTTAGCAAAAACACCTGATATCACTACTATTATGACAGCGATTAATGAATGAATGTCATCACAATTGCACTTATTGTAATGAGCTCTGTCCGGTGCCAGTTTTGGTTCAGTATACTTGTCTGGGAGTGGCAGTCCTCATTGTGGCAGTGCAAGAGGGATGAACTTTTCAGTAAAGGATCTACTCGAGAGTGGCTTTCCTCCTATAGAAAAGGCACCGGATAGAGATCCATGGAATCACCCACTGTGTTGTCAAATGCCCATTATGGTTTCTCAGATTTTTAATATGGTGGAATTAACAATATCACAAAACTAGTGTAATTTTCATATTACTATAATAATGTCGGAAGCAACTTATTTGATTTGTTGATGCTTTTCACTGTATATGTTTTTAAATTATATATATTATTAAATATGTTGCACAATTTTGCCTCCGCGCACAGTTCTGAAATATAATGCATGTCACGTTGTTTCGTTTTATAATTTTTAATTAAAAAAAAAAAAAATTCAAATGCATTTTTGATTTTATTTGAAGTAGTTGGCCTCTATATATCCCACATACAATTTCGTTTTAATTAGTTTCAAACATTAGCAAAGAGACTTGTCAAAAGTAGGGATAATAATAAAACAATGTTATTATATATTATATTGGTATTTTGTATAATTACTCGTCTTGAGAGAAAAACAAACTTTCAACTCATGCCCACTTTCGTTTTAAAGGCATACTGTCACAGATTTAAGGACCTTATTTCTTTAAAAATGGATAATAAATAAAAATTACATTAATTGTTGGAAACAAAATCTAGCTATCGCATCACCTTAACTGAACCATGATGGAGTGAAATCCATGTCATCCCTCTCGGCAATTTTAGTTTTTGAATTATGGACCATTGCCATAATTTAATTATTTTTTACAAAATGTCATTAATAAATGGAGTATGGTGGTTATGAAGATGGTTGAATAAAGTACATTTAGGGACAAATCAAATTATTTTTGTTCAGGTAATACTTTGGTAGACCATTAAATAGGTCAGTGGTCTGTGACAATATGCCTTTAATGTATTTATAAGTAATGTCCACTTTCGTTCTGATATTTTATAACTCATGTCCACTTTCGTTTTAATACATTTATAGCTCATTCCCACTTTTGTTTTATATATTTTTTAACTCATGACCACTTTCGTTCTGATATATTTATAACTCATGACCACTTTCGTTTTGATATATTTATAACTAATGCCCACTTTTGTTTTAATATATTTATAACTCATGACCACTTTCGTCTTGATATATTTATA
Source organism: Gigantopelta aegis (assembly GCF_016097555.1). Lineage (NCBI taxonomy): Eukaryota > Metazoa > Mollusca > Gastropoda > Neomphalida > Peltospiridae > Gigantopelta > Gigantopelta aegis. The sequence goes on along the minus strand of NC_054713.1, from coordinate 6,303,968 downwards.
ACTCATGACCACTTTCGTTTTAATATATTTATAACTCATGACCACTTAATTTTAATGATCTAATTGTGAATTTGGCAACCTGTATTGCTCGTGCCCGTTGAAACCTTTTGTACGTACTGAAAACAAAGAAGAGAAAAAACCATAACTAAACTAAAACGTGCAAACTGATCTATAATTAATGCGATTTATTTTATCCCTGACAAAGTTATAGGATGGAAAAACAAAGAAATATGGAAGGTTGTGTATTCTTTCACAAACTTATTTTAAAGCATCTTATTTTTATTTTAGTTGCAACCGGACCACGACGAGGCGATGTCCCATGGGCCGTTAACTACAGCAAGAAGTAAAGAAACCAAAGGGGAATAAAGTGTGAGACACTAGCATACACGGTGCTGAGATTCCAAATGATCTCCAAAGGGTGTGCAGTATTTTATTACGAGATCAGCAAACAGCCAACACCCGAAAATTAAACATTCTAGGAGTAGCAGTATAAAAATGATAAAAATTCTGGATGGACGAGTAAAACAATTACAAAACATTTTGAAAGGAGCAGTATAAAATTAAAATGCCAAACATTCTGGAATGAACAGTGCATGATGCAAAACTGTGTTTGCTGCAATATATGATGTTAGTTGTTATGCAATACAAAATGTTATGGGAAGAGCATTATATATTGCAAAACATTTTAGGAGCAGAATAAAAGGTGAAACCTTTTAGAAGCAGTATATGATGCAATAATATTCCCAAAGAAGCATTCTAGATGTACTATAGAATGTAAAAACAAAAATGGTCAGTATATAATGCAAACTGTTCTAGAAGGAGTATTGTATATTGCAAAACATTCTAGGTGCAATAAATGATGCAAAACATACTAGATGCAGTATATAATGCAAACTGTTCTGCAAGAAGCGCTCTGCATTTGCAAGCATCTGGAAGGAGTTGGACATAATGAGAAATAGTTTAAGCGAAACCATCTAGGCTAGTTAGATATATTGGTGTTGTCAATGACTAGGCTGTATAATTGGTTTGAATGAAATTCCACCTTAAATTGGACTTCAGGGCCCTAATTCACAAAGCTCTCTTGGGCTCTGCTAGACAACAAATCATCCTCTTTGCAAGTCTTTTAGAATTGCACTGCGATATCGCAAAGTTGCGAAATTTTAGTGAATTAGGCCCCAGGTATACAAATATCGACTTTATTTACTACTCCAGGGCCCGTTCTTATAAATATTTAGTCTAGTCTCAAACGTCATATGGTTGCAATATAAATGACGTTGCCATGGTGTTAGAATCTTATACTTCATTAGAGTATTGAGACTACACTGTAAACGTTTTGTAAGCGTCGTGCCAGATATAGCAGAAGCAAATCAGTTGTGGAAAGAAGGGACGTGTGACTAATAAGCATTGGTTTGCTGAGGTGGGGTTTTTTGATGACCCAATACTTTTTCTCCAATGCGTTTTAGAGGCTCAAAAGAGTGGGAGAAATAATTTTTAAAATATTTAAATAGTTCTTGCATTGTCGGATACTGGCGTAATTACCTTTAAGGTTCTAACTGAAGCACCGTCCATTATGACGTCTTGACAAACGGATGACTAAAATGCATTTGAAGCCACCATTGCCCAGACGATGTTATGACAACGTAAACATGTTCAGCAGGGCTATGCATCTTATGTGGTATGTTCAGTTTATACTAGAACACGTTAAAGGACAGTATGCCATTGTCGAGCGATATAAAAACTACGTGTAACCAAATACATTCAACATATATACTCGTATAGTATACACACAAAACCGTGCTTAACCCACAGTCTGTACTTCATTTCATTTTTGTTTTAAATCGAAATTAATGCAGTCGAATCTAAGATGGAATTTTGTTCAAATATATCTTAGATACGTTATTATTTACAAGTCTTTCAGTGTCTAAAAGTTCAAGTGTTTATATTTGTTAACATTTTAATTCAATTGTCCACACTTCACAGCACTGTTATAGTTCATTCGTTGTTTATGTGCATATGCCATTAACTTTATTTATGTGCAAAGAAATCACATGTATAGAATTTTGAATATACAAAATTGTAAATATTCACAGTCAGGAGCGTAGTTGGCAAGGAATTTACGCAAATTAACATTAAGGAACGAAGATGATAACGAGTCAAATGAATCTAAGAACAATTTGCAAAGAAATTGGGTTTTAAATTCTGAAACTAGATGTTGTCATCTTCGTAGGTCTTGCCCATCATGTACCATACATGAGGACATGTTATTGAGGGACAATGTTTCATTTGTGTTTTAACCACATATCGTATGCACATTTTGATTGCTACGTCTTTTGGGTATGAACTCAGAATTGTATATGCGACATGATTTGATTGTAATTAAATCCAGTGTATAGGATGAGATGAATGAAGACAAGAACTACGCTCCGACTTGTATCAATTTGTGAATAGCAGAACAAATGTTCATGTGTATGTTTGTTGCCTCTTTTGCGCCTAACGAAGGTGGTACGAGTTTAGAAATATGACTCATGTAATCTTAATGCAATTAAACTGATTAATTTACTCTTTTTTCATTGCAAAATGTATTGTGTCCCTGTTTTCCATTGCAATAAGTACATCTTGTGTTCTATAGTTCTGAAAGTGCATTGTCATTGTTATATTCATTGCATTAAATATAATTGTCCCTGTCTTGCATTATAATGAATACAGAATAGATTTCCCTCGTTTTTCAATGCAAAACTTTTTTTTTTTATCTGTTTGTTTATTGTTGTTATTTATTTGATTTCTTTCTTTATTGAGGCAATTTGTTTGGGATCGGATTTTGGAGTGGGTTTATTTTTTATTGCAGAAAGTACATTGTTATCTTTATGCATCGAAACAAGTACATTTGTGTTACTGTATTGCAATAAGTGCGGTCTTTATACTTCGTGTTGCAACAATCGACTGTCAGGGTCGGGCTTAGAGTGTGCCGGACTCGACACAAAGACATTTTCGAAGAAGCGCTTTAAAAGTTCGTATTCTTTAGCAACCGATTTGTCTAAAACAGGGTAGAGGTAAGCGAATGTTGCAGACCACACAAACCTAGTTTCATCTCAGAAGAAGTAGGAGTGGGATCACGACCGATGGTAATAACTGGAAGCGACGACAAAGTAGGAAAACATTAAAACGAAAGTCTTTATCTTAAAACCATCCATTTTAGGAATGAAAACAAAGTTAAAAAGAATATACAACTTAAAGTTTTGACTATACACTATAAATTTATACAATAGAATGAGGGAAACAGTATGTCATTTTTTTTGCTTCCCTTATATTCTTGAAGAATTTTGTAATATAGAGGCAACGTCGAATTTTTCATCTTATAACTTTGTTTTTCTTTAATATTATCATTATTATTATTATTTAGTGAATGGTTTAAGGTAACAACTTATCTTTTCACTAAAAAAACATAAAGGATAAGATGTTCGGTGCTTATGAATAGGTTAAATCGATTGCAATTCAAATAAATGCCTTTATTTTTATTCTAATAAAAAAACATTTTTAATTTGAACTGATCTTGTCCAAGTTTGTTATATTCTATGCCCGACCCTGAAATATTCATGGCTATTAGACAAAGTATCATAAACATCAGGTACGTTTCTTTTTAACACATTTTTCTTTTCATTTCAATTATCCCACATCATAGTTTATTATACATTTTGCCAAACCACGTCCCTGCACCTCAGACGAATTTACGTCGAAATATTGGGGTTTTCCCCCATTATGATGTTCTAAATAGAATGGTGGATACTTATTTGTAAGGAAATGAAGGTTTACAATTTGTAATATATGCAAGAAATGCAATGGAAAGTGGCCTAGTAGCGTCATCGTAATATATCGAATAGATAATGAATAATGAAGTGAAATCGACACCATATTATAAAGACTGAAATTAATATTATTGATCAGTTAATTGAAGGGAGGTAAGCACCACGACTATAGCAACCACTGTCTTGTTACTTCCCGTTGACATGTGACTACCTTACACTATTTCTAAAACTGATGGTTGGAAATCCACATCTACATGACCAGGGGCCTAATTCACAAAGCTCTCTTAGGCTCTGTTAGGCAACAAAGCATCCTCTTTGTAAGTCTTTCAGCATTGGACTGCGAGATGGGCCTAGTTCACAAAGCTCTCTTAGGCTCTGTTAGGCAACAAAGCATCCTCTTTGCAAGTCTTTCAGCATTGGACTGCGAGATCGCGAAGTTGTGAGAGTTTAGTGAATTAGGTCCCAGCCCAGCAGTCGTAACTCGGTTTGTATGTCTGCGTGGATTGTGTTTAGATGCTTCTATCAGAGAATTGTTTAAGTAATCCTGCCACGGGCACATCCTCTGACTGCGCAATATTTGTCACGTTACTGTTACTTCAAATATGGAATGTTTACGATGTAACCCACTTAGTTGTAAGCCCAGTATGTGCAGGGAGTGCCAACACGTCATCTGAGTACGACTGGTAATATTACGCTCTGGCCAATCAAATTGTATGTTACAGATCGTACAGATTGTGAACTACCAACACGAATCTACTGGATTTTGATGGGACAGATTTGTAATCGTTTGTTTATAATTTTAGGACAGGTTCCAGAAATGATTGCATGGAGGAGGGGAAAGCATACTATTAGAACTTGTGACTCATGAATCTTTCGATTCAGAAGAGAAAAAGAGAACGTGTTTGTTTTTCTTTTCTGTTAAAATTTAGTATTTGGCAGAGAATACGTTTATATTATGCATAGTAGACCTACATGAAATGGTTTCTGGAACTGGGAGATGATTGGGTGATGTCTCTACATTTTCAGGATATGACATATATTGTTTTGTTTTTTGTTTCCTATTACATGTATTATTGTGTTTTTGTTATCGATGTTGTATTATTGTTATCACCTCTGCATATAAGAATGCATTTTTGTAAACATTCACGTGCGTTAGTCAAATAGGCCTGTTCATATTGTTTGTTTTTTTTGTTTTTGTTTCTGCGAGTATCGTATCTGAAGGATGTTTGCTTTCATTTTCTCGTTATTATTCTCTTCGTTTTNGGGGGGGTTCTCTACCATAAATGATTGCTCGCTGGCAGTGACTTGTAGAAATAGAAAGAAATATTTATATTAACATTTTTTAATAAAAACTACATGGTTTGGGGTTAGTTGAGATAGATTAATACCCAGCATCCTACGCGCAAAATATACTTTAAATATTAAAATGCAAAACAATGCCATTAATCTACCTCCATTTCACACACACACACACACACACACACACACACACACACACCTAGAACACTCATGTCAATGTCGCACCTTGATCTTACAATTCAACCATATATATATATATATATATATATATATATATATATATATATATATATATACACACACATACACCACCACTACAACCACATCCATCACCACCATCACCACTACACCTGTGAAAACTAGGTAGTATTTGTGTTTTTACATGCATTGTTTTATGGTCAACGCCCCTGACACAAAATAAAAATAATGATATTAATAATATCAGCAATAATAATAATAATAATAATAATAATAATAATATTGATAATAATAATGATGATATAATAACAATATTATTAATCACAATACTGAAAGGATTAAATAGTACAGCATAATATTGTGGAACTTGTTGACCTTATTAATGTTGAGATTTGATTATTGGAAATCTTTGTTATATTGTCTGGCCAATCAGTTTTAAGTAGATATTTGCTTTGAATTGTCCAAATTTATCTTTTTTTGTAAACAATCTCAGTTTAATTTGCCATAAGAAGAAAAGTAAAAATGTTTTGAAAAATTATATAAAATAAATGCATAAATAAATATATAATAATAATAATAATAATAATAATAACATCAATTTTGTTTATAGTTTTAACGTAAAACAAAATAAATAAATAGTTTGCTTTAACCGATTATTTAGTGAATGATGGACGCTTACCCAATTCACCAACCGTATTAACTCTATTTTCATTTCGTTTTCCATTTTCCATTTTTTTTTTATAAATTACGTTTTACGTTCGTGTTCTACCTCAGTTACTTTCCTACCCCGTTTCGTTTTATTTTATATTCATACTTTTGTTTACTTCGAAAGCCGGGAGCTCGTTGTGTCTTGTTTCCCAAAACCAAAATGTTCTCTGTTGAGAACTGACCCATGATTAATTATAAATTGTTTTGTTTATTTTATGTTTTATATTTCCCAATATCAAATATTTATGTTCCAAGTTAGAGTCCACTATACACACACAACGCTTTTTCATTCGTAATTTTATTATTAGGCCTACATAATCAAATAACTTATTTATAACTTGTTTGAAATATTATATAGTTTTCTTATGTATTAAAACATTGAAATTAGCAGTTTTCTCTTGCTAATTAATTGTCTTCTACAGAACATTCAAACTGATCTGTTAAGGGTGCACACTCCGTTAAGTTTATGTACTTGATGAATAGTCCTGTCCTAAATCGTTAAAAATATAGAATCAGCAAGATACTTAAAGGCGTACTGTCACAGATTTAAGGACCTGATTTCTCTAAAAATTAATAATAAATCAAAATTACATTAACTTTTACAGACCAAACCTAGCTATTGTATTACTTTAACTACACCATGATGGAGTGACATCCATGTCAACCCTCTCAGCAATGTTAGTTTTTGAATTATGGACCATAGCCATAATTCAATTATTTTTACAAAATATCATTAATAAGTGGAGTATGGTGGTTACGTAGATGGTTGAATAAAATACATTTAGGGACAAATCAAATATATATATATATATATATATTCTTAAGTAATACTTTGTTAGGCCATGTAATAGGTCAGTGGTCTGTGACAATATGTCTTTAAAGGGACATATGTATATAAATAATCTATATCCTGACCGTTCCTGTAGTTATTAATCTATTAAGACCTCATTTAAAAGTAACACGACGAGCGACACTGATAATAAAACTCGCGTGGGTAACAAATAAGAAGTAATGAGAGCTTAGATGGAGTAACACCTGTAAAGGGACAGACCCTAGTGTTTAAACACTACAGCATATTTTTCACTATTATAGCTGTTTATGATCTCTGAAATCAATCATTACTTATACTGTATTGCTTAGATTATCCAGTTCCGTAAAACCGAAGTGTTTCTGGTCATCCTGGTGTTTCTAACACCACAAAATGAATTTTTCGTATTTTTTAAAAAAACGCACGTGCGTCTGATAAGTAACGATTATGGAGTCGCATTTTAATCTATTTTTTAAGGGTATTTCACAGACTCTTGTTTCACTGTTGTATCAAAATGTGTTACAGGTTTGTCAATTAATCAAACTTAGTGGATTTAGTGACACAAAATTTCACCAGCAAAATCAGCAAGAGTTGTCTTTATATAAGTGTCTGGAGTTGTCTTCTCTCATATTTGTTTCCCGTCTTTTGAGTGTATTGGCAGTGTTTGAACCGTAAATGGATATAATCACGAAAATAAGTTGAAATGTATATTGGTACAGAAGACATATGAAACATCTTTTCTTATTACTTTCTTATTGTGAATACTTATTGAGTGTTTGCGTTCTGTGCTTTATCTGTCGCAACAGCACTAGAGCCAGGCCAGTTTGGAACCAGTCGAATGGTTCATATTTGTGACACTAATATGATCAACACAAACAATAAATTCATTACCCTGTTTCAGGCCTGTAGGAACGATATTTGAAGGGGAAGCGCAATCTCTAGTGGAGGGGACAGAAGCCAGATATTTATCTTTAAACAGACTAAGATAGAAATAAAATAAAACGTACATTTGTTTTTGCTTTCTTGAAAGTGGGAGGCCTATGTCCACCCCAACCCACCCCACCCCCACCCTAACGCAATATATTTGTGACATTAATATAATCAACAAACATAATAAATGAATTACCCTGGAACAATATTTGAAAGGGGAGCGGGGGGGGGGGGGTGAATTCTTGGAAGGAACGAGCATAGAAGGCGCAAGACTAGTTGTTTCGGGGAAATGCCCACCCCCCTCCCCAGGGAATTTTGAAGTCTACATACTCAGAAATACCATTTTGCAGCCATTTCAGGAAGGTTACATACTAAAACGTCCATATCAATAACCTGTAAATTGTCATGTTATTACCATATTTATTATTTTTGAAAGGGGGGGGGGGGGTCTGCCCCTTGACCACCCATCTCTCCCCGCTAGCTACGGTCCTGCAAGCCAGATTTGTACATTACGGGCTTGCTGTTGTTTTTTTATATTATTGTTTTCATTCGTAATTCGATTATTTCTATTCTTTAAGACATTGAAACGCCATAGCTGATGGGTATTCACAGTTTGTTGTACGAGCTATTGTTTTGCTATTGTGTTACTTACCTCGACATATTTTGCACTCAAAATAGCAATTCCATTGTTGTCACCATCCTCATCATAGCAGCAGACGTAGCACTTTCATTGTTACGTCATAGGTCCTCGTCACACTGAGGTAGAAATCCTATTGTTACTTTTTTGGCCTCGCCAGGCTGACGTAGCAATTCCATTGTTACGTCATCGGACTCGTTACGTAGACGTTGTTTCACGTTGTTACTGTTGATGCTCTCTTTTTTTTTTTTTTTTAATTCTTACTCCACGTTGTTGTCAATATTGTTTCCTTTACGTGTAGTAACGCAGACCAGTTTGCTATCTTTTTAAGGAAAAAAAACCCTTTGATATTAATTTGACGTGGTCGCTTGGCCGCCATTACACTCATTTTTGTGATTAATGTAGCATAATAGCAATAAACTATGTCAAAGAGTTATTTCGATTTGTGTTTTATTAATGACTTTAACCCGTGATGGTAAGGAAGGGGCATTGTACCTTAAGAAGTGGATGGTTAAGCGGACTCAAGGCTGGTAGGTACAGGGTTCGTGGTACACCTGAGGCAATTGGGGATTTTTCATCGCTGCACCAGCTCCAACCCAGAGTAAGTGCACCGCTAAAATTAATTGGTAGGTGTAATGCCACACACACCGAGTTTCATTCACTTCACGGGTGTGATTATGTCCCCAAAGTGTGTGACCCTATATGGGGCATGATTACCCAATAGGCACTGCATAGGCACGGCAGAAACGAGCGACATTGGTGGGGGGATAGGTGGGGGGAGGGGTGCGCTGATCGAGATCAAGGTGCAAAGCAAAGTTTCTAGGGGGTTCGGGGGTATAGTCCCCCGTAAAATTTTGAAAACCAGATGTCCTGAAATGCAATTTCTTACATTCTACAAGTATTTTTTTTTTTTTTTTGTGGGGAGAGGGGCGGAGTGGGGGGGGGGGGGGGCGGGCTAGATCGTCCAGGCCACCCTGCTCCGCCGTGCCTGCTGCAGGTTCCATTTACACCGAACTTGGATCATATTAACTGTTGATGTTGTTTTGTGTATTTAGGAGATAACCATATGCAGGGGCGTGCGCTGGAAATTTTGCAGGGGGGGGGGGGGGTCGAGATGTTTGGCGAAGACCGACACCGCGAGCGCCGCAGGCGCGAAGCCCGTGGCGGGGGTGTCTGGGGGGATATGAATTTTTTTTCGCCTTGAGCGGGGGGGGGGGGGGGGTTGACCCCCCAAAAAAAACACCTGCGCACGCGCCTGATATGGTGTTTTTAGATTTGCGGGTGTTATTGTCTATTTGATCCCGCAAATGTCATTTTTGACCCGCAAGTATAAAAACTCAATATGGTTACGTCCATTGTAAACTGGATCATTTTTCAACGGAACTAACTGTGTATTTGGTATTTCTTGGAAAAAATACCTGGCTACATAGTCCATGAGCCAGACCCCAAAATTTCACGTATCGGTACCACTCGGGTGGGCAAAGTCTACCAATGTTTTTCTGAAAGCCCTATGCCTATAGATAATGAAATCACTTGACAGACCTCCAGAACTCACAGCATAGTGGTAGTATTCACACTTTGAAGTAACGCACTTGCGTGAGTTTGGATCAGTTCAACTGTGGGGTAGGGCAAATGTAAAATAGACTTTCTTGATGACCAGTGGTCCGTTTGCCACAAATTACCCATCAAAATGTTTGTCTTGATGGATGCTACAGTTTAAATGAGGTCTCGTGCAATTATGTTCATTAAGTAGGTCACCAGAGGTCAAAAGGTCACACAATTTGACATATGCCCAAAATTTGGACACCAGACAGAAAATACTCTATATAAGCCATATGCATCAGATTATGTTCACTTAAATTGATTTATTTATCAGCCAAAGCAATACAAAAGTGATTTTAAATGTTAAATATGGGATGTTCTATGTAATTACGTAATGGTCACAAACGTTATTTGCCGTTCTTTTGAAATGCATGTTTTTTGGTGCAAACTCCAGATATTACTCTTCAGACACCGATATCCATAATATTTTGTTATAATAATCACTTCATTCAACACTGACTAACACGTTGGTTCTGATGTGTGTCAAGATGTATTTCACCTGTTACACTTCAGACCACGATATCCATAATATTTTGTTATAATAACCACTTCATTGAACACTGACTAACACGTTGGTTATGATGTGTGTCAAGATGTATTTCACCTGTTACACTTCAGACCACGATATCCATAATATTTGGTTATAATAATCACTTCATTCAACACTGACTAACATGTTGGTTCTGATGTGTGTCAAGATGTATTTCACACTGATACACTTCAGACACCGATATCCATAATATTTGGTTATAATAATCACTTCATTCAACACTGACTAACACGTTGGTTCTGATGTGTGTCAAGATGTATTTCACACTGATACACTTCAGACACCGATATCCATAATATTTGGTTATAATAATCACTTCATTCAACACCGACTAACACGTTGGTTCTGATGTGTGTCAAGATGTATTTCACCTGTTACACTTGCATATAATTAAGACGAAGGTCATCCCAAGGTCATGAAAGTAGGTAATCTTTCAATGGTTGAGATATCCAACAGGAACGCTTCATAGTCCCATTACATTTTGCCTAAATCTTGGTTTCATAAGCATTGCCATCTAATTTTGGTGATTTCTACACATGCACCCTCTCCCTCGTACTTGGCACATACAACAGTGCCTCCACCTACTAGACCAGTTGTGAACTAAATGATACTTGTGTTCTCTTTACAATAACTAATTGCATGACGAAGAAGGTGTTGCGTCAATTACCGAAACTGAAATGTTTGCTTGGTCTTGAAAGTATGGTTGAAGCCTTTGACCAAGCCCTCTACGCGATAACTATGGAAATCATATAGAAGCAAAGGGAAACATTCTCTGACATTGTTCCGCGAATAGGGTGTTTCATACTGTGTGCATTGTACTTGGAATCACTGGAAAGCGCTTCCGAGATGCAGGGTTGAAAGACCTGTGCATCGAATCCGGTGTCATAGCGGCGAGTTCCATTGCAGGTGTGTTGGAGGGTCGCAAATACAATAGTGCTGTTCGGTTCCATAAGCTTGTATATGAGGACTTGCATAGGATTGCATGGTATGGATTCCGAGGACGGATTGGATCGAAGGAAAATAATGAGGAAAACACTTTCGACAGTGCAATGGGGGTGATCAAACAGTTTTCTGAGGATATTTGCCATAAGATATTTACAGAGACCCTTTCGAATCCATCCTTTGAGACACTGGCTATCCATTTCTAGGAGTATCTAGACCAGCTTCGCATGAATGGAGGAGACCTGGCAGCTTTCTGGATGACATACATTGACCTTGCTCAAATTTTGAATCTGTTGTGTGGTTCAAGAGAGGGTGATTGGTTACTGCATGTGTCTGTCTTATACCATGGTGTTTTGCTTATGAGAGAACTATGCCTGCTACAAGAGGTTTCAGCTTGAAGCCTAGTGCTGCAGGCATGTATTAACACACAGCTGAGTATTGAAGTTCATTCCTCGGGTTACTTCGGGATATGTTAGACTAATCTGTTCACAAATTCAAATCTCCTCAGCTTTCCTACGGGTGTGCTGGCACCAACGGAAGTTACCAAGGGTCTCATGCAAGCCAAGGATATTGGCGAATCTGCGTACAAAACGTTCAGGGAAGAGAGACTGGAGACAGATCCCTCAACGAAGAAGTTTCATGACACCATGAAGAAGCAGAACCTGAAGATGTTCAGTGATGTGAAGAAAACCTATAACACTGGAGGAAGGCAGGTAAATGTGAAAGCAGATCGCAAGTTTTTCGCTAAAATGATCCTAATAGGACAGGCACGGAAACGAAACATTAGGGATGTCTCATTCCATCCTCTAGGTCCAATACCGTTGGCACTAGCTACACCTGAGGGAACCCTCAGGAAGACCAGCAAACTTGCTCTGGCAAAATAGTTGAAAAAGGACTTGTCTCCGACAAAAGGTCTACCTGGAAATTTTGCAAGTATCATCGATGGGATGGCACTAGTTCAATGTTTAGAGGCAAATCATATGTACTTTAGTGATTTTTTAAAAACAGTCTTTTTTCTCAAATGCTCTAAGGGGGTGGGGGGGGGGGGGGGGGGGGGGGGGGGGGAGGGGGGGGCAGAAATAATCGAATAGACATTGTGTTTGACATATACCGAAACGAGTCAATCAAAGTAAACCGGGGAGCACTGGCAGGGATTTTGTTCAGAACAACAGAACCTGGCCACAGAATAAAACAATGGAGAAACTTCCTTTTAACCTGTTGCAAGGGGTAAACAGAGGACTGTGTGAGTGACATTGAAGCTCTGAGATCGGGACAGGAGAAAGCGGACACTCTCCTAATATTACACGCCGTACACTATTCGAACTTTGGTTACAGGTCGGCTGTGGTTGTTTTTGAGGACACGGACGTATTCGTTCTTTGTATCGCATTCGCAGACCATGTTGCGTGTCCATTGTATGTGAAAAGTGGTTCGCAGACACAGGTACAGTATGTAGATGTTGAGAAAGTAGCACAAATGCTCGATCAAGAAAAATGCAAAGCACTACTTGGGCTCCATGCATTCAATGGTTGCGATATGGTGAGTGCCTTTGCCGGTCGGGGAAAATTATCATGTCTCGACTTGATGAGTACTGAACACATGGAAATGCTTGCACAACTCGGTACCAACTGGAGCCTCTCAGATGACTTATTCAACAGGTTGGAATCGCTAACTATCTACAGCGCAAGGTCTACTACAGAAAGAGTCAATGACTTGCACTTCAGTATCGTCTGCGCCAAAAATGGTGAGGTTAACTCATGGCAACTTCCGCCCTGTCCTCTTCCTTGAATCATTGCAAACGTGCAAATTACTAATGTGCAATTTGGAAGAGGAGCTTGGATGCTTTTCCAGAGATTCCTGACCCCATTGGCAATGGTTGGTCAAAGGAGGGGGAGAGTTAGTAATTGACTGTGGGGATGGTTTGCCTGCTCCAGAAGCAGTGATGGAAATGCTATCCTGTACATGTTCTAAAGAGTGGGGGATAGTTGCACATGCCTTCAGAACAAGATGAAGTGCACCTACTTAGCTACATGTGCCAATCAGATGCCTGAGGACGATGAGAAAGAAGTTGACTTTTCTGAGGATGACAAAGAGGAGGAAGGGGACAATTCCGATGTTGACTTGAATGATATTTAAATCACAAACACTCTCATTACTCAGGTGAATAATAATTAAATCACTGATCAATAACAATCACAGTCTTGATGTGAAAGTGGTAACAGTATTTGACTTAACTGTGAACCTATCTTTGAAGCAGTTGAATAAATAACCAAGCGTTTCTATACCGGATAACTCTACCATTGAACGATGACCTATTTTCATAACCTTTGAGTGACCTTCATCATAATTATATGCAAGTGTAAAAGTGTGAAATACACCTTGACACATATCATAACCCACATATTAGTCAGTGTTGAATGAAGTGGTTATTATAACAAAATATTATGGATGAAGAGTAATATCTGGAGTTTGCACCAAAAAACATGCATTTCAAAAGAACGGCAAATAACGTTTGTGACCATTACGTAATTACATAGAACATCCCATATTTAACATTTAAAATAACTTTTGTATTGCTTTGGCTAATAAATAAATCAATTTAAGTGAAAATAATCTGATGCATATGGGTTTTATAGAGTATATTCTGTCAGGCGTCCAAATTGTGGGCATATGTCAAATTTTGTGACCTTTTGACCTCTGGTGACTTACTTAATGAACATAATTGCACGAGACCTCATTTAAACTGTAGCATCCATCAAGACAAACATTTTGATGGGTAATTTGTGGCAAACGGACCACTGGTCATCAAGAAAGTCTATTTTACATTTGCCCTACCCCACAGTTGAACTGATCCAAACTCACGCAAGTGCGTTACTTCAAAGTGTGAATACTACCACTAAGCTGTGAGTTCTGGAGGTCTGTCAAGTGATTTCATTATCTTTAGGCATAGGGCTTTCAGAAAAAACATTGGTAGACTTTGCCCAACCAGGTGGTACCAATATCTGTTCTAGCTCATGGACTAACAATCTAACTGTAGACCCTTGAATCGTCAACCTCGCCTGTTCCAATTGCTAATGACGTCACTTTCTAATGACGTCATTAGATTTCCGGGTGTTATTGTCTATTTGATCCCGGAAAAAAGAATGTAATTAACCAATCACAATACAGAACACACTCGCCATCAGTTTACAACCTGTAATACATATTGTTTGACTAAAAATAGGGTTGTGGGGTGTGGGTGCGCCTGATATGTTAAAGTACTGGGCACATCTCCAATGTACTGCTGAAAATGAAATAATAACAATATCGTAAAACAGTTTAAAAAAAAGAAGTAAATCTTTAAATACCGGAGAGAGGGCGGATGAAGAGGGAGGAAGGGGAGTTACTTTATTTGAGTCCAAATTCACAGCAAATAAAGGCTCATGTAGACTGGATGCATACGGTCCGGCTAAAAATAAATACTTCGAAATACATTAGTTTCAACGAGAGCGTTTAGACTGGATACGTGAAAGAACCGCAAGCTGCCAGCCGCAATGGGATAATCGTATATGGTTTATATGTTTAAAACGTAAGCAGAACAGAACAGAACTTTATTACACTCAGGCCGTTACACAACGGCGTTAGAGGAACATGCATAATAAATTACGTACATTTGACAAGATGGTTTGACAAAACGCAAGCAGCAGCCGCACCAGACGGAACAGTAGGACCGCACGCACGCGCCGCATCTAATCTATATTGGCTTTAATTGTGTTTGTCAGCAAGAGGCAAACCACCCCTTGCCCACTGATGGAACCTCGTCCCTTGCGTGCGTATCGAAAACTTTGGTCTAGATAAGCATCTGACTAGGTTTAACTATAGTTTACAAAACAATATTGCCCCTTTAAGACAATACAAATATATATATATATATATATATATATATATATATATATATATATATATATATATGTATGTATCTATATCTATGTATGTATGTATGTATGTGTGTGTGTGTGTGTGTGTGTGTGTGTGTGTGTGTGTGTGTGTGTGTGTGTATCTATATCTATATCTATATATATATATATGTATATGTATATATAGCAATTTCCTCTCTGATACGTACCTACACAATGAACACCTGACATTCTTTATCTCAGTTCGGTTTTAATCTACGTTCCCAATCGTGTATAAAGCACATTGGAAATACATCATCATAATGGACGGCAGCCGGTGTGTTGTGTTCGTGGGTTTAGTCTTACTCGTTAAAGGTATCGTATCACAATTCAAGGGTGTTTCCTTTAACGATACAATTACAGCACATTTATTTATTAATCATCGGCTATTGGATGTCTAACACTGGGTTATTCTGACAGGTTAACAGTCTGTTGTGTTCTCATCAGAGGAAGCAGTTAACCTAATGCAGCAAAGAATCTTTTCATATGCACCATCCCACAAACAGGATAGCACATACCGCGGCTTTTGACAAGTACTGTTGTGGTGCACTGTTGGGACGAGAAAACACCAGAATCAGTTGAACTGATCCACCGAGGTGGTTCGATCCTACGACGCAAGCACCTCCAGCTTCCAATTAGTATCATCATGTAATTGTGCTACAAAATAAAGTGACTTCGTCCCACGTGGATTAACATACATGCATCTTTATCCTACAGCATAACAACAAACATAACTAAAACAACAAAAAAACAAACAAAAACAACAACAACAACAACATAAAGACAAAGAAACAAACAAAAAATGAAAACAACAATCAACAACAACAACAAAATTCAAACACAATATTAATGACAAAAACAAACATTTTATCTGTCTGTCTGTCTGTCTCTCTCTCTCTCTCTCTCTCTCTCTCTCTCTCTCTCTCTCTCTCTCTCTCTCTCTCTCTCTCTCTCTCTCTCTCTCTCTCAATGGTAGCCAGCTACTGTGTCTAAAATACACATATTTTCCTAAATCTGATGTCACAGAGTTTTAGTTTGATTATTCTCGAATTCAGTCATGACTTTTAACTTACATGTTGATAATCAGTACCAACGTGTCACGTGGGAACACACTTTGCTCTACAGGAAGTACAGCGCAGGTTTGTTTCGCATAGAGGAGTCGGGTTTCTTCATGTATCGTTGGTAGTGGTTAACAACATGTAAGTTTAATGTGATGCTTGGACACGAGAGTAATCAAACTAAAGCTCTGTGGTATTAGATTTATGAAAAAAAAAAGCATTTTAGACACAATAGCTGGCTACAATTGCCGCAGTATTACACACAGTCCTCTCTAGCCCTCCCTTACAACATATGAATAAGGGGACGGCTAGAGGTGACTCGAGCTACATATATTCCAGTGTGCATGTCTGAACACTGCAACCACAGGGACAACTGCACCGTGACGGGATGCAGTCTGGGCGGCAACATCGAGTGCGACGACGACAACATTTGTACCTGTCACGTGGCTGACTGCCTGGACGGTGAGAAAGTGGGAGGTAAGTCAGGGGCGGGCGCACGATCTTTTTAGGGAAGGGGGTGCAACGTTTAAAAAAAAAGTACGCATAGCATCCAGAGAGAGCACAATGTTTACAAAAAACAATTGTATTTACAGTATTCAGGATGGTAGTGCAAGGTTTAAAATAACACTAGAACACTTTGATTTATTAATCATCGGCTTTTGAATGTCAGACATTAGGTAATTTTGACATTTTGTAAAACTAGCAGGAAGGGATCATTTACATGTAGTTTCCGAAAGACAGGATATTACATACCACGGTCTTTCCTATACCAGTCGTGGTACCATGGCTGGAACGAGAAATAGTCCAATGGGTCCACAGACGGGGATCGATCCTAGACCGACCACACATCAGACGAGCTCTTTACTACTGGGCTACGCCCAGCCACCTGTTCGTTCGAATATTTAATACGCCATACCGGACTTTGTGGTGTCGTGGTTACGCCATCGGACATAAGGCTGGTGGGTATTGGGTTCGCTGCCCGGTATAGGCGTGCACAATACATGTTAAACATGCACTTAAATAGAGATCCTTAAATATAGATACTTGCTAGCTGTTAGTTAAAGGGGCATTCCTGAGTTTGCTGCAATCTTTAACGTTATCGACTAACAGAGACTTTTTAACGATTGGAATTACATATTGAATTTATTTTTCTGCATAAAATATTAGTGACTGTATATTAAATGTGTTTCTGATCGTTCTAATATTTGAACAAGGTTACATTTCATTTTATTTCCTAAAATATTTTTTTTCGTACGTACGAAATCATTTGACGACGCAATCCAGTTTGGGCTTCTTACAAATATTAAGACGACCAGAAACACATTGAATATACAGATACTGATATTCTAAACAAGAAAACATATTATTTACTATGTAAGTTTAATCGTAGAAATATTTTATTAGTCGGAAACAATTTACAATGCAGCAAACTCAGGAATGTCCCTTTAATGTATTTTATTTACTGTTATCATGTTCTTGTATACTGTAAACTATTATGTAAACGGTTGTATATGGGCCGATGGCCTATACACAGAAATGAATAAACTAATGTAAAAATGTAAGACCACTACACCCTGGTATCGTGGTTAGGGACAGTCTAAACACCATTCGTAATGAGAACCTTTTGAATCCTGCACTTGCTGCAGACATTTTAATTTAAAGTTGACAGTCTAAACACCATTCGTAATGAACCTTTTGAATCCTGCACTTGCTGGAGACATTTTAATTTAAAGTTGACAGTCTAAACACCATTCGTAATGAGAACCTTTTGAATCCTGCACTTGCTGGAGACATTTTAATTTAAAGTTGACAGTCTAAACACCATTCGTAATGAACCTTTTGAATCCTGCACTTGCTGCAGACATTTTAATTTAAAGTTGACAGTCTACTTGCTGGAGACATTTTAATTTAAAGTTGACAGTCTAAACACCATTCGTAATGAACCTTTTGAATCCTGCACTTGCTGAAGACATTTTAATTTAAAGTTGACAGTCTAAACACCATTCGTAATGAGAACCTTTTGAATCCTGCACTTGCTGAAGACATTTTAATTTAAAGTTGACAGTCTAAACACCATTCGTAATGAACCTTTTGAATCCTGCACTTGCTGCATTTTAATTTAAAGTTGACATTTTAATTTAAAGTTGACAGTCTAAACACCATTCGTAATGAACCTTTTGAATCCTGCACTTGCTGGAGACATTTTAATTTAAAGTTGACAGTCTAAACACCATTCGTAATGAACCTTTTGAATCCTGCACTTGCTGCTAACATTTTAATTTAAAGTTGACAGTCTAAACACCATTCGTAATGAACCTTTTGAATCCTGCACTTGCTGGAGACATTTTAATTTAAAGTTGACAGTCTAAACACCATTCGTAATGAACCTTTTGAATCCTGCACTTGCTGGAGACATTTTAATTTAAAGTTGACAGTCTAAACACCATTCGTAATGAACCTTTTGAATCCTGCACTTGCTGCTAACATTTTAATTTAAAGTTGACAGTCTAAACACCATTCGTAATGAACCTTTTGAATCCTGCACTTGCTGCTAGACATTTTAATTTAAAGTTGACAGTCTAAACACCATTCGTAATGAACCTTTTGAATCCTGCACTTGCTGGAGACATTTTAATTTAAAGTTGACAGTCTAAACACCATTCGTAATGAACCTTTTGAATCCTGCACTTGCTGCTAACATTTTAATTTAAAGTTGACAGTCTAAACACCATTCGTAATGAACCTTTTGAATCCTGCACTTGCTGGAGACATTTTAATTTAAAGTTGACAGTCTAAACACCATTCGTAATGAGAACCTTTTGAATCCTGCACTTGCTGGAGACATTTTAATTTAAAGTTGACAGTCTAAACACCATTCGTAATGAACCTTTTGAATCCTGCACTTGCTGCAGACATTTTAATTTAAAGTTGACAGTCTAAACACCATTCGTAATGAGAACCTTTTGAATCCTGCACTTGCTGCTAACATTTTAATTTAAAGTTGACAGTCTAAACACCATTCGTAATGAACCTTTTGAATCCTGCACTTGCTGGCGTATCAGGACATTTTAATTTAAAGTTGACAGTCTAAACACCCGTAATGAACCTTTTGAATCCTGCACTTGCTGTTGAGTGCGTCGTTAAATAAAACATTTCCTTCCTTCCTGTTACAGATTTGTAGATTAACAAGGATTATCGTACAATTTTCGCGGCCTGAAACCAGATTCCACGACTTTAAAGTAACATACCCTAGTTTATAAACACTAAAGCATATTTTTCACTATTAGAGTCGGGTTGTTTTGTTTTTTCATAACTGAAATCACACTTTACTTAGATTGTGTTAATTTCCATACATCCGGACTGTTCCTAGTCATCCTGGTGTTTTTAATATCACAAAATGCATGTTTGTCATATTTTTAAAAACGCACGTGCGTCTGAGAAGTAACGGTTATTGAGTCGTGGTCTAGTCTATTTTTAAGGATATATATTTCATCATTTCAACGTCACCGACTCTTGTTTCATTTTAACTTCACTGTTGTAACTTTATCCAAATGTGTTACCGGCTTGCAGATTAACTAAACGTATTCGTAATTACCTTGTTTTTGCGGGATGGAACTGGGCTCCGCTACTTAAAAAAAAATCTTCTGTTTCTTTCCCCCCAGTGGGCTGCGGATCCCAAGGGGCGAGTTTCTGTTATAACTGGTATAACAGTGCGACGAAGCACAACTGCGACTGCGCCGACTTAAACAATCTCCACTGTATTGACGGCAAGTGTCGCTGCGGCTACCCACCAAACTCGTGTGAGTATTTAGACGACAAGTGTTGCACCGGGTAACAACCAAACTCGTGTGGGTATTTAGACGCCCAGTGTTTAACTGGGTAACTACCAAACTCGTGTGAGTATTTAGACGTCAAATGTTGCACCGGGTAACCACCAAACTCGTGTGTTTATTTAGACGCCAAGTGTTGCACCGGGTACTCACCAAATTCGTGTGAGTATTTAGACACCAAGTGTTGCTGCGGTTACCCACCGAACTCGTGTGAGTATTTAGACACCAAGTGTTGCTGCGGTTACCCACCGAACTCGTGTGAGTATTTAGACACCAAGTGTTGGTGCGGTTACCCACCAAACTTGTGTGAGTATATAGATACCAAGTGTCGCTACTCACCAAACACCAAATGTGTCTACGACTATCCACCAACCTCATGTGTGTATTTAGGCGTCATGTATTGCTGCGACTACCTTTGAAAATAATGTGAGTATTTAGACACATAAAGTGTTGATACGGCTATCCACCAAACAGGTGAGAGTATTTAGATACGAAGTGCCGCTGTGGCTACCCGCAAATTCATTCATTCATTCATTCATTCATTCATTCATTCTTTCATTCACAGAGACTTCGATGAACCGGAGCAACAGGTACTACTGGACTTGCAAGAAAAAATAAAGACAGAATTCCAAGCCAAACAAATATAATATTCTACTCTTGTTGCTTGGTAACAAATGTAAATAAATTAGTGCAGATGTTTGTTTGTTGTTGTTACTGTTGGTGGTGGTGGTGGTGGTGTTTTATTGTTGATATTGCTTGTGTCCAAAGTAAAGAACCGCTGAAACCATCCACTCAATATTAACATCATATGGTGTTTATTTTCTTCATTAGCAGTGCAGGGTTATATTTTGGGCGAAGGGCAACCAAATAAACTCAAACTCTAGTCCATTTGTGAGTTACATATAAACAATATATAAAGTTTATTAATATTCTGGTTTATAACAGAATTATTGCTACGTATATATATAGTTTTTAATTACGGCAACTTAATGCCTAGCATAATGCTATTTCGATACAAGGTCGATAGAAAGAGACACATAGAGAGAGAGAGAGAGAGAGAGAGAGAGAGAGAGAGAGAGAGAGAGAGAGAGAGAGAGAGAGAGAGGCAGACAGACATACAGACAAACAGGAGATAGACAGACAGACATAGATAGATAGAGAGAGAGAGAGAGAGAGAGAGAGAGAGAGAGAGAGAGAGAGAGAGAGAGAGAGAGAGAGAGAGAGAGAGTCAGACAGACAGACAGACAGAGAGAGAGAGAGAGATGGTTTTTTTTGCTTTTTGGTTGTTGTTTTTTTTGTTTTTTTTTTAAGGGAACACTGCTCGGCCAACTGCGAAAAAATATAAAAGTGGCGACAAAATAATCAATGTTGCGAATGTCTGTGGCGATTTTTTTAACAAAAAAAATTAAGTAAATACACTCTCAGTTTTAGGTATCCAGTAACAAAGAATAATATCAACCATTATGTAATCTTCTGACCTGTATGGCCACGTTATTGAATCTCCGATTGGACAAATAATGCATGCATTCTCTTTATTGTTCTTTGTTTCTTTGTTTATTGCAACGTAATCCAGCACAGACACCCGAGTACATTGCATATTGTCAGAGCACTTGACATCAGATTCTGATGTTTCATAGTGTTCCCCTTTCTTGTCCACGGAAAGAAAGAAACACTACATTTTAACTAAAATTCCTTCTTTTTTAAAAATTTATTTATATATAATATTTCCCAATTAACTTACCCAATTGAGTTTTAATTGCCATTGAGTCCTTGACCTATCCAATGGATTCTTTAAATGTCTCAATTATCATTGTCTTTAAGAAGCCCTTTAAGACGCCATTCTCTAATTGACCCATTCAAAGGATAATCCCACCACCTTACGCAAAGCACCTGGCGGAAGGTCCAGCAGCTTGGACTCCTCAATCACTACAGGGACAATGAGGATTTTCGTATGTTCTGCGGCAAGATGGATGGTCTTGCTTTTCTACCTGCTGATGAAGTCCCCGAAGGTATGGCTTACCTGAAGCACAATACACCACCAGAAGCCTCCTACAAGAACTATGTAAGTGGGAGCTTCCGGATGATGGGATCCCAAGATGACTCCACAAACCTACGACTTCGCCGCACACCACCACTCTTTCCACCTTCTGTATGGAATGTGCATGAGGCCACTCTCAATGACGGCCACCGAACGAACAACATTTGTGAAGGGTGGAACAATAAGTTTTTCAGCATGGTTGGCCATCATCATCCTTCTGCCTGGAAAGTTATCCAGTGGTTCCAGCGTGAAGAATCCACTGTACGCACCGTTCTTCAACAGGATGCAGTTGGCAACCCCCCCCCCCCCCCCGAAGAAGCGCAAGAACAAGGGTCAGATTCTCCTCCAGAGGAGACTCAAATCCTTGTGCCAGGACCGTGTCAGTGGTTCCAAGTCCATTCCTGAGCTTTTGCATGGAATCGGACACAACAATCGCATTACCAAGTGCTTATGACCTAAATTATACAAAGAAATTCATATATGAGAATAAAATTGTCAACAAAGTATGAAATAAAACTGTTTCTTTCTTTCCGTTTCTTTTTTTTCCTGTTTCTTTTTTTCCTAGCCAAAATTGTTTCTTTCTTTCCTGTTTCTTTTTTTCCTGTTTCTTTCTTTTCGTTTACCATGTTTGACATCCAATAACCGATGATTAATAAATAAATGTGCTCCAGTGGTGTCGTTAAACAAAACAAACTTCATAATTTTCCTAATGAGAAACATTGCAAAACCAGACTGCTTCCCTTCTCTCTCGTGTACATCGGAACCGACCTGGCTGCAGTGCTCATGTTGGGAAGGTTTTGGGGATCGAAACCCCTCCCTGCTCCAGCAAATGTTCTTTATTCTAAATATTTTTTTTTCGAGGGAGCACAGTCTAGACATACCCCCTCCCTGCTAAACGTCCTACACTCGAGCCTTGTTATGATAAATTAATAGAGTATTACCGTTTTATGATCAATGTGTCATGTGAATGCATGAAAGAAGGAAACAGGAAAAAAGGAAACAGGAAAAAAAAGAAACGAAAAGACAGAAACACCCCATATATACTAATTTATACTAAATGTTTTATTAATATATACCAACCCTAACCCTAACCCACTAACCTTAACCCTAATCCTGTTTCTTTCTTTCTGTTATTTTTTTTCCTGTTTAGTTTTTTCCTACCCGATTTTGTTTCTTTTTTTACCTGGTTTCTATTTTCCTGTTTCCATCTTTCCGTTTACCGTGCCATGCATTTGATGTAATAAAATATGCATATATTGAATGACATGTTTTGTTGTAGGCCTAAAAATAAAATTTGTATTTTCCAAGAACCTGACCTTACCTAGAAAAACGAGCCGACCTTAATTATTTTTGGATGCATTAATTTGTCTCTTTTTTCGAATTCTCCCCACCCCCACACCAATAGAGTATATACGTTGCATTTTATGTGGACCCACACGCACACACACACACACACACACACACACACACACACCACGACTGGTATATTAAGTATCTTGCTATGTTGCTATCCTGTCTGTGGGATGGTGCATATAAAAGATCCCTTTCTACAAATGTAAAAATTACAAATGTTTGACATCCAATAGCCGATGATTAATAAATCAATGCGTTCTAGCGGTGTTTTTAAGCAAAACAAATTTTTCATTTATTTATGTAGGAGTATTACAAAACCCTGGATGACCACCCTTCTCAGTGCTAAATAATCTGTTTACGGTTGACACATCATCGCATCAGACAACAGCTGGCGATACATATGCAGATGTATCATGATTTGATATCGCCTAAATTCAACGGAAATATCGAAGAAAAGCAACTAAAAGCAGGGAGAAAAACCGCACACGTAGGAAACTCTCTCGCGTTCTAGTGACTGGTCTCTCTGTTTCTGTTTTTTGTCTCTGTGTTTCAGTCGTATAGTTTTCATAGAGATGGGTAAAAATGATGTAGGGAAAGACGATTCTCCAATTCTGAATGAAACTGAGTTAAGGGAAGACAGATCTTCGCGTGTTCCCGACAGGAGGTTGGAAGCAGGAAAGGCTGCAAGAAGAGGTTTGAAAATCACGGAATTGCCACGGATGAAACTGTTACTACTGGGGATCCTTTGTGTAGGTAACTTACTGGTGGAAACCTGGATCGCCGTAATGGGACCGTTCTTCCCTCAAGTGGTATTATATGTTATTATAATTAATCAGTACCTCTCTTCTCTCTCACTCTCTTTCTTCTTCTCTCTCTCTCTGTCTCTCTCTGTCTGTCTGTCTGTCTGTCTCTCTCTCTCTCTCTCTCTCTCTCTCTCTCTCTCTCTCTCTCTCTCTCTCTCTCTCTCTCTCTCTCTCTCTCTCTCTCATATTCATATGGGTGTCCAGGGAAACTATTAATAAAATGGTCTGTTAAATTTATTCATTCATTCATTTATTCGTTCGTTCGTTAGTTCATTCATTCATTCATTCATTCATTCATTCATTCATTCATTCACCCATTCATTCATTCATTCATTCATTCATTCATCCATTCATTCATTCATTGCAACTTATTTCCGTGCTTGTATCCCATTAAGGTTCAAGCATTCTGCCCTGGTAACACACCTCAGCCACACAGGCTGTCTGTCCAGGGCAGTGGGTTAGTTGTTAGTGGCTAGTGAGAGAGGAGAGAAGAGAGTGTGGTTGTCTTGCACCTACCTACTCGCTCTGGGTGGGAGCCGGTATCGGGCTGCGAACCCATCGGACTACCAGCCTGTAGTCCGATACACAACCACGATATCACCGATTCATATTCGAGCCACCTCAGGTTCATTTCATTTGATTTTAACTTATTTTCGTGCATATATCAACTTAAGATACAAGCACGCTGTCCTGGACACACACCTCAACTATATGGGTTGTCTGTCCAGGACAATGAGTTAGTTCTTAGTGGTTAGTGGTTAGTGAGAAAGAAGAAGGTGTTGTGGCCTTACACCTACCCATTCAGTCGTCAAAAATCTCTTTGGGTGTGAGCCGGTACGTGGCTGCGAACCCAGTATCTACCAGCCTTTAGTCCGATGGCTTAACCACTGCGCCACCAAGGCGGCCGGACCTGAGGTTCAAAACCTTGACTTTGTTTTACCGACTGTATTTTTCTATATTTCAGGCCGCCAAGAAGGACGTATCGTACACGGTTATCGGAGTGATATTTGCCTGTTTCCAGTTTACTATCTTCGTTTCGTCCCCAGTCTTTGGATCTGTGGTATGTTTAGCAGGGCGGTGTCTAGCCATGTGTATGTAGGTGGGTGCAGGTAGTACTAAACCAAATAACATTCGGCTGTGTCAAAGTTCGAGAGGGTCATGTGACTAATGGTTTTAGGTAGTACTTTCTCTCGACAAATACATTGTAAAAAAATTAACAATGGGCTATTTAAAGTGATGTTCCAGACAATACACTTAAATTTCAAATTTCAATATTCACTGCAATAATATTTTACATCGATACGTAAATCAATAATTACGAAAATGCCCCATAAAAGTTTTTAAAAATCACTCACGTAGAACACTGCCGGAAACGTCCGAGTAAAATTCTATTCGGTAAAAAACATTTGCCTGTAAATAGTCGTGACGTCATGAAAGTAACTCGCTTCACAGAAACCTGCTACAAGATTACTTCCAGCGCAACCGAAATTGGGACCGACAGCGACTGCCAGGCTCAATTATCATCAATCTAATTAAAATTAGCTCCATTGGTTAATTACTATTACCTGTGGATCTAACAGCACCCCGTTGGAGCTCATGTCGAGCTGATCTTTCATTCGACCAATCAACACCTTTCTTGCAAAATCATGCCAGTGATTTGAAAAGAATTTGAAAACATTCGGGGTTATGCCGAGGGTATACGAAATGATTCGGGTGAATTACGCAGTATGCCAGAAACTAATTTCAATATAAAATTTTATATAAAATTCGTTTCAAGACGAAAACCCCCCCACCCCGTATTGGTATAGCCATAAAATCTGTTTATACTAGTATACAATCCAGAACTTATTACTGCACTTTCCCCCCTGTTTTTTAATGTTGAAATAGACCAACAAGTTCGCCTATTGCCTAAATAGTCTCGCTCGATATTTTTAGAATTTGTATGCTCCCGAATAACGCTATAAAAGGCGCAGTGTAATTGGTCGATATTTAGATTGTTATTTATACATGAAATGTCACCTGGACATGGGAGTCCACGCAATGCTGTTAGATCTACAGATTCTTTTAATTTTCGAGGACGAATATTGTAGTGATGACATCACAAATAATGCTTTATCATCAGTTTTAACCTGAAACGTCTTCCGAAGAACTACCGGCCTGACAGATAGTCCAGGCAATCTATGCCAAAATATATGGTAATATCCATCACAAATTGCAAAAGTAATGAAATTAATAGTGTGTTTTCGGAATTTAGTCAGCAATAACGTATTAAAAATGTAAAAAAATATAATTGTTGAAACAGGTAGTAATTTGCCTTTAAAGTTAGGGTAGTGTAAGCACCGACGTCATCAATATTAGATTAGTCCATATTTGTGAAAAGTGAACTTCCCATGACATTTTGGCAACTGAATTTATCGTACACAATTTGAGGATGCTGATGTAAAGATTATATACTAAAACATGGAATATAATGTATAAGCTTCTAACTGGGGTGCATTGATTCATAATATTAATAGATATTCCTATTTTTATATGTCTGCACTTGATATATGTTATCTTTGAAGTGTTTTATTTAGATATTATGCTTATATATGGCTGTCAATATAACCAACAAACTGTAACGAAATTATAGAAAGCATTATTATTTCATTGAATTTTACATTCACATTAATTATGGAACACGTTTGAAGTGTTAGATAGCTGTTGAAGTTATTCGCATAATGTTTAATTGAATTACCAGTTGAATATAGATGCACACTAGTGATTTCCCAAGAAATTTGGCAAGGCATGGTAGATCAAACACTTTTGGGGCATTTTCACCATTTTCGGGGCACTTGTTTTTCATTAAAAATACACGAAAATTAAGTGAAATAAACATTACCGTAATTTATGTGCTTGCTTTAATAAATGAATGGCAAAAGATATAAAAGGCATATTTTACTAATTAATAATACCATTTTGGGTGTTCTATAAAGGCAATTTTAGAATTACACGTAATTAGCGAAAAAGGCTTATTTAATCTCAGGGTAGCATGGTGCTGATTAAGGCAAGATGGTGCTAGACTATTGAGGCATGGTACTGCACCATGCTAAAATAAGCTAGGGAAAACACTACATACAATTAAAATGTTAGTGCCCCGTGCCTTATTTTAAGTAGCATATTTTCGAAGTTGAATTTAAAATTGTTCCACTAATTATCTTGTTCTACCTTTTTGTTATGTTATTTTGTACTACACACAGAGTTGAATACAACTGAAATTAAAACTGTTGCATATTTGTGATGGGTATTTTACTATTGTACCTGGACCAAGATGACGATCAACCGAATGACAAGTTTTATTATTTTCTTCTTTAGCTTTTCGTGCGAATTATTTTGCTAAACTATATGTTCTAGTACTTGTGATGTAGTAGAAAAGACGATAAATAACACTTGAGTTTTTAGCAAGCTATTATGTATTTTCGTTGGATCAGTTTAATCGGTTTATGATTTTTGTAAAACTGTACATTAAAAACACAATGCTTATGGTATATATATAGTCTATGTGGAAAACTAAGTCGAATTGATGCATAATGTCAAGTAATTAACACGTAAATACTCTATTCTTAAAATACAAAATAGTTTTACATTCTGCCTGCTAACGGTGTTCAGGGCTACAAATATAGACGTATGTGCTCCCATTTTTGTAGGGGGCAGACTGGTTTTTGCCTGAATTCAACGGAAATGCCTGAATCTGTACAACAACATTTGTTCATATAGCATTACTACCAAGCAGTTAATTAAGGTTGCAAACGAATCTCTGCGCATTTTTATATGGATTACAACTAATGTTAATGGAAATAGATGGTAAAAGAGTCTCAGGTTAGCACATTTTATTCTAATATCTCTATCATTTTTGCGCGAAATTGACGTTTTGCCCTCCCCCCCCCCCCCCCTCCCCGACGCCTTTACGCTTATGGCTACAAATGTTTTGAAAGACGTAAAACAAACTTGTTTGTATAGTCTTAATAACTAATAGGTAATCAATATTTCGTTAGACAAAGGCAGAAACGATGTTATATCTTGTATTTGAAAAGGTGGAACACAATCCTTTGTCCCAGAGACGTATTAGAGTATTATGCACCCCTAGGCCACTAATATATTTGCCCCTTCAAAGCCATAATCGTGAAAAAGAGAGATTTTGCCGGCACCTCAAAATGTGGCGCCCATGGCCTGGGACTAGTTGGCCCCTGCACTAATACGGCTCTGCTTTTGTCTGACCGTTTACAACATACTACAGGTGCGATATATATATATATATATATATATATATATATATATATATATATATATATATATATATATATATATATATATATATATATATATACATACACATATTCTTCTTCGTTCAAACATACATATAACATCCTTTGTTCGGATGTTTGGTAATAATGCGTAAAACGTCCTAACAAAAGTGTTGCAATTAACTTTTCATGGCAGCTTCATGGTTGGCCATCAACAGAACCAGTAAAATATCTAAGTTGTATATAGGTAGTGTATCTGATCCTCTATTGTGTATGTTTGTAAAGCTCCATCTGTTCCACTCGATATTTTTATGTACAGTGAATAAATTATCCAAATGTGAAGAATTAATAACGTGGCTCACATAACTTGTCTTTGTGTGTGTGTGTGTGTGTGTGTGTGTGTGTGTGTGCGCGTGTATGTGTGCGTGCGTGTGTCTCTCTCTGTATGTGTGTGTGACGGTACATGCTCTTATATTTTCGCCTGTGGCGATGTTAATTGTTTTAGAGGGCCGTGTGCAGCTTGGTTACGTAATAGCCCCGCGCGACCGTACCCCCTAATACACACCCAGAGCAGGTGTGGAGGCCACGTGGAGAGTGGTTACGTAATACCTCCGCGCGACCTTGGTATTTCTGGCGAACTAGGCGACAGTAAGTCTGGCCATCTAAGAAAAAATACTGTCTCTGGGAGTTGTGGCAATATCACATGATAGGTGAGGTATCGCGTTGTGCCCCCAGGCGATATTCGCTGTCTCTGAGATTTTTGAATAAATAGATAGGATTTTAGATATATCGGGGAGAAACATTTGGAAGGCTCCGGGGGAACGTGTCCGAAGGGACTTGGTAAATATATTTTTCTGCTCTGTTGTATAACCTTCATGTGATTGATGTGACTTTAAATATTTTAATACTGCATTATACCAATATTATTTAGACAGTGTTTCCGGTAATCTGACGAAATAAATTGTAGGCTTCACTGTTCTAAAATTATTAAAGCTTAACCAGTTATCCTAGAGTACCTAGGTAAACTGTAGGTTATTGTCTTTATTAGGATATGTACCAGTATTAATTCTGTATTACAAGGTTACTGAATGAGTAGTTAAAGGTTAATTAAAAATTAACCAGTTAGAAATAGAGTTGTAATTCCTTTATTAATTAAGTTTCCCTGGCAGCGTTTCTCAATTATAAAACGTGTAGGTGTTGTGTCACGGTGAAGTGATTAGAATATTCTGTAAACTAGACACCTAGAGATTAACTAATTAAGTGTTTAGCTCGGGGTTGTTATTATATTGTTGTTGCTAATTAACTACTGCGGCAAATACATTTGTCAGCGTAGTGTTAATACAGATTTCAAAGTATATTGTGTTTTGTTGTGTTTTCTAGTGAACTAAACGTGCTACATATATATATATATAAGATCTTATCTCTGATATACCTAGAGCCGAGCCACTCGGGTATTAGACTGCCCGATACAGAGAGATCTAATAGATATACAGTTAGAAGAGATATTTGGATAATCGTGTTTTATACAGTTACGGGTATTATAGGATCCCCGTGACAGTATGTGTGTCTGTCTGTGTGTGTGTCTCAGTGTGTGTTTCACTATATGTGTGTGTCTGTTTCTCTCTCTCTCTCTCTCTCTCTCTCTCTCTCTCTCTCTCTCTCTCTCTCTCTCTCTCTCTCTCTCTCTCTCTCTCTGAATTAATGTGTATATGTTTGTGCGCGCGCGCGCGCGTGTGTGTGTAAGTGTGTGTGTTTTTTTGTTTTTTAATTGACATCACTAGGCAATAAAAGATCTGTGTCAAGTTTTATACTTTTCTAAAACGTGGACGATTCCATTGCTATTTAGTATTTATGATTAGAAGCATTTCTTTTGTTGTTCAGTGTATTCATATTTAAAAAAATATATATTGGTTACTATATAATTGCAACACATAAATAGAAATATATTGTCTGAAATGTGTCATTGCAGCTGATATTTTATACCTTACACTTTTAAATGTGATACAAACAGAGTGAGAAATAGTTAATTGGCGGCCATTTTGAATTGTAACGTCACCTGTCAAATAGGGGTCACTGCCAGGTTGGTCCTATACAAGTTGTACTCTACACATGATGGCCTAACTGCATAACTGCATGCAACGTGGTATGTCAGTATAACATTTTGCACTATTATACCATACCTCTACTACACTATAAATATGCAACAGTTTTACAACGATCTCATTGTCAGTCTCGTCTGCTTCGCAAATTCATTAAGTTTTGGTGGAGTCAATGTAACACGTGTCTCTCGTAAAAAAACAACCCAACGGCCTGGTTTATAGAAGAATCTTGGGAATGTCAACATTAGACCACGGAATGCTCCGAATCTCTTCACAACACAAATTGACATTGTTATGAACATTTGTTGGTTAATTTCGATAGTAAACAAGGTAAAACATTACTTCATCAAATCAGTCGTACATTACAACGCACGTGCGTAGATACCATTTCCTTTTAATAGCCTGGTTCAAGGTTAATCTAGTATATGTTGGTGCGTGAGTGTTTGCGTGTGCAGGATCCAGATACCAAACAGAATCCAGATACCAAACAGTATCGATATACCCAAACAGGACCCAGATACCAAACATGATCCAGATACCAAACAAAATCTAGATACCCAAACAGAATCCAGATACCAAACAGTATCCAGATATCAAACATAATCCAGATACCAAACAGGATCCAGATATCAAACATAATCCATATACCAAAGAGGATCCAGATACCCAAAACAGTCATTCACATTAGTAAAGTAAAGTTTGTTTTATTTAACGACACCACTAGAGCGCATTGATTTTTTATCTTATCATCGGCTATTGTTCGTCAAACATATGGTCATTCTGACACTGTTTTTTTTTAGAGGAAACCCGCTTTCGCCACATAGGCTACTCTTTTACCACAGGCAGGATAGCATAAACCATGGCCTTTGTTGAACCAGTTATGGATCGGTGCAAGTGGTTTACACCTACCCACTGAGCCTTGCGGAGCACTCATTCAGGATTTGGAGTCGGTATCTGGATTAAAAATCCCATGCCTCGACAGGGATCCGAACCCAGTACCTACCAGCCTATATACCGATGTTTGCAACCTTATATAGCTGTTTGACAGTAATCATAATATGCACAAATGATGTTATTTATATTTGGGCATTTTCGTTTAATTCATGAAAAAGCTTACATGCGTGCGATGCGTGCGTTTACAATACATCACTTTATTTATATCAATAATAAATATTACATATACATAACTATTACTAATTTGTTCAAATCATAATTCTCGTTTTAATACGTTCAGTATAAAATGCATTGCACTTAGTTTTATTAATTACGGCGGACAGCAGCTTCTGTGATACGAGCTACTCTCGGCAAATTAAAGTCCGAACCAAAATGTTAACAGCTACGATAAACTGCTCTCCTACCTTTATTTTTCGTTAGATTTTACCCACATTTTGTCCAGACAGAAATCATGAAAAAACCATTACAATGACACAGATTCCGCATACTAGCTGATAACCATGTCACCTATATCGACTTCGCTGAGATCGCATGGGGTAAAAAGCATGTAATTTTGTGCTGGCTGCCATTTTAACTCTTTATGGAATACTCTCCAAGAGGGGTGAAAGGATATAACTTAATCCAAAAACGTCATAACATGTCATGATATAAAAACAAACGTGATGACGTCATATTAATTAATTTCTTTATTTAAAAAACCCAAAACACTAGAGACATTGATTTTATATTAATTATGTCACATACGTTGGACGCTTTCAGCCCTCTTGAATAGTATTACATAAAAAAGCAAAATGGCAGACGGCACAAAACTGCATGTATGTTGCTCTATGCGATACTGATGGCATCGTTACAGTCTCATATGTGGAATCTGTGTCACATAACTTGTGTCTGGACAAAATTTGGGGAAATGTAATAATAATTAAAGGTAGGAGAGTAATTTATCGTAGTTGTTAACAATTTGGTTCGAACTTTAAGTTCACAATTAACATTTACCTCCCCTTTTTCTCTTTCGATGAACCGTTCCGAAACGCGCCAAAATTATCTCAAGACATTGCGCAATACTTTACCTTATGGCTGAATCCTACGGGATATTCTAAATTCAGTAGCACGAAAATTGACCCCGCCTGTTACCGATTTTGGTCTGGTTGCTGGTGATATCTTGCACTTACCAGCGCACGCTCTCCCTTCTCCCACTCACATCAAACCCTTTTCCTCTCCATGACAGGCGTACGCTACAACAGCTTGTTCTGAATGTGCACATCCTATGACCTGACCTGACCTAACATGACCAGTTTGTGTGAATAGCCACTATTAGAAACATACTTATCTGCCCTTGATTTGCATAGCGCCAAGCGGCCCCAATCAGCCACTAAATTACTTCCGGCGCGTTCACGCTCCAGTCGCAAGCGGCAGCGACAAGAGACTCAAGAGCCGGACCGCATGGCCGCGTCACTCCTGTCTGAATGAGCCTTTAGAATTGTGTATGCATGGATGGATGGATGGACGGACGGACGGTGGATGGACGGACAGACGGACGGACGATGGATGAATTGTTGGATGAATGGATAGCTGGATAGCAGAATAGATCACGGACACATATAGAAAGTTACAGTTTGTTTTGTTTAACGACACTGCTAGAGCACATTGATTTATTAATCATCGTCTATTGGATGTAAAACATATGGTCATTTTGACACAGTCATAGAAAGGAAACACGCCATCTTTTTTCCCCATTAGTAGCAAGGTATCTTTTATAAGCATCATCACACAGACAGGATAGCACACACCACGTCCTTTGATATACCAGTCGTGGTGCACTGGTTGGAAGGAGAAATAGCCCAATGGGCCAACCGACGGGGCATATAATGTACACATAATACATAGACTCATAGATAATGAATTAAAGGGACATTCCTGAGTTTGCTGCAGTTTTAAGATGTTATCGACTAATAGAGACTTTTTAACGATTGTAATTACATATCAAACATATTTGTCTGCATACAATATTAATGGCTGTATATTAAACATGTTTCTGATCGTTCTAATATTTGTACTTGGTTAAATTTCATTTTATTTCCTAAAATATTATTTTTCTCGTACGTACGAAAATATTTGAAGACATAATCCAGTTTGGGCTTCTTACAAATATTAAGACGACCAGAAACACATTGAATATACAGACACTGATATTCTAAACAAGAAAATATATTTAATATGTAAGTTTAATCGTAGGAATATTTTATTAGTCGGAAACATCTTACAATGCAGCAAATTCAGGAATG